>NC_053499.1:19212018-19512018 GCF_905171775.1 Rana temporaria | reverse complement strand
AATAGCCCGGCGTAAGCCCGCCTAATTCAAATGTGGAAGATGTGAGCGTGTGTTATGTAAATTTAATGTGACCCCACGTAAATTACGCTTTTTACGAACGGCGCATGCGCCGTCCGTGAAAGTATCCCAGTGCGCATGCTCCAAATTAACCCGCAAGAAGCCAATGCTTTTGACGTGAACGTAAATGAAGCACAGCCCTATTCGCGAACGACTTACGCAAACACGGTGGGTGTGGTTTGTGCACATGTGTATGTATATCAAGGGGGTGACTGTGGAAGGGTCTGTACTGCTGAGCTCTGATGAAGAGGTCCCTGTTGCCTCGAAACGCGTCAGCCGGCAGTGACACACACCTCCTTCCCCCCTATCCTGGAGTGTGGTTCGAGGGGTATTCATCTCATCGTTGTTGACAAGACTTTTACACCATTTCTTTTGTGAGTAGTTTTTTATTATCATTCCTACCTAATAAATTGTCAACGGTAACACACTAGGCTGGTGCGCCTTTCTTTTTCTTCTCTTTGTTTTCTGCTAGAAAGCTCCCCGTCCCTGAAGGGCAGCAAGGCCACTGTTACCATTTTTTTACATTTGTGGAAATTTCCATGTGGAACATTGACTAACTGTTGGACAATCCACCCGTGCGCAGGAGTTTGTGTTTTTTGGTGTCTATAGTATGCCTGTAAAGTGGCGCATTTTCCCGTGTTTAGAACTGTCCCTGCACAAAATTATATTTCAAAAGGAAAAAAAGTAATTTAAAACTGAATTGTCGGGCCCTGGCAATACAGATAAAAGTCATTGTAAAAAATGGCATGGGTTCCCCCCCCAGTCCATTACCAGGTCCTTTGTACTGGTATGAATATTAAAGCGGGGGTTCACCCTAAAAAAAAATGTCTAACATTACAATGAGCTGACCTGTGACACGGACATTATGCTGGTCTTTTTTTTTTTTTTCGTACATACCGTTTTATTTGTATTTTCTCCCCGGATTTCCCGCGGGAGTGGGCGTTCCTATTCACAGGTAAGTGATTGACGTTCTTCCGACCGGCGCATACAGCGTGTCACGAGTTACCAAAAGAAGGCGAACGTTGGTGCGCAGGCGCCGTATAGCGCCGACCCGACGTTCGGTTTCTTTCGGCAACTCGTGACGCGCTTTATGCGCCGGTCGGAAAGAATGTCAATCACTTACCCTGTGAATAGGAACGCCCACTCCCGCGGGAAATCCGGGGAGAGAATACAGATAAAACAGTATGTACGAAAAAAAAAAAGAAAAGACCAGCATAATGTCCGTGTCACAGGTCAGCTCATTGTAATGTTAGAATTTTGTTTTAGGGTGAACCCCCGCTTTAAGGGAAACTCTGAACCAAAATAAAAAAAAATAAAAAATGCGTGGGGATCCCCCCAAATTCCATACCAGGCCCTTCAGGTCTGGTATGGATTTTAACGGGAACCCTTCGCCAAAATTTTAAAAAAAATGCCGTGGGGGTCCGCCTCAATATCCATACCAGACCGTTTAGGTGTGTTCGAACTAATTTTTTGCCTGTTCTCTGCGAACCGAACCTGGGGGTGTTCGGCTCATCCCTAAGGCCGCATTCACACCTGAGCGTAGCGTTTTCGGTCGTTTTTTCTGGCATTTTGTCGCGCGTATTCACGCGTTTGTATACAGCGTTGTCCGACGTTTTTGAACTTTGTAGTTTTTTATTTTAGCCAATAGGAAAAATTATCATCTGAACAGATTAAAGCGACAAAATGCCCGTAGAAACGCTCGTTGTCGCGCTAGATGCTTGAATCGAGCGTTTCCATTAGTTTCTATGGGAATACAAACGTTCAAAAACGCCCAAATCAGCCCGATTCGCGCAACAAAAAAGGGTCCAGAACTTGTTTAAGCTTCAGGCGTTCGCGTTCAGGCGTTTTGGAGTGTAGATGTGAACCATCTTCATTGAGAATAATGTATTTTTTCCCCTCTAGCGTTTTATAGCTTCAGGCTTCAGGCTACAAAACGCTCAGGTGTGAATGCAGCCTCATTGTCATCTTTGCTGTCATCCATGCTTTAAAACGGAACTAAACCCTCCTATCCTTTTCAGCCAAGGAAGCTGTCATCTTAACCTCTGTTTGATCTGCAACTGCCATGGTGCTGTACATGTGACCAGTTATGACTCCAGCCATTTGATGGTTTAACAGTTTGTTTGAGAACACAAGCAAATGTGACAGTTAGCATTCCCAGCATGCCGGGAATATAACTGTTTTTTTTTAACCATTAAATTTATGGGTTTAGTTCCGCTTTAAATCAGACCTGTACTTTACCTACACTACAGTATACCATGCAAAATATAAAAAAAAGAATATAAAATGTGAAGACTTCGGGCCAGATTCACAAAAGGGATACGACGGCGTCTCTGCTGATACGCCGTCGTATCCCTGTTTCTATCTATGCGACTGATTCATAGAATCAGTTACGCATAGATATCCCTAAAATCCGACAGGTGTAATAGTTTTACACTGTCGGATCTTAGGATGCAGTCCCGCGGCCGCCGCTGGGGGGAGTTTGCGTCGTAAACCAGCGTCGGGTATGCAAATTAGCAGTTACGGCGATCCACGAAACTTTTTCGCATCGTTACGTCGCCGCAAGTGTTAGTTTGCCGTCGCAAAGATAGGGCACCTTTTACAAAGTGGAAAATTACTCCACCATGTAAAAGTATACCCGTCTTTCCCGCGTTGCTTTTGAAATTTTTTTTTCCCGGCGCAAGTCTTTTTTTCACATCGCGATTCACAAAATGTCGGCGCGACATAATTTCGCGCAAAGCACGTCAGGAAATTTGCGTCGGGAGCATGCGCAGTATGTCCGGCGCGGGAGCGCGCCTAATTTAAATGGTACCCGCCCCATTTGAATTGGCCCGCCTTGCGCCCGGACGGATTTAGGATACACCGCCGCAAATTTCCAGGTAAGTGCTTTGTGGATCGGGCTCTTAGAAAGAAAATTTGCGGCGGTGTAACCTAAATCGGTTACGTTACGCTGCGCCCGGGCTACGTGAATCTGGCCCATCATGTCTGTTATCAGTTGCAGTTTATAAATTAGACACTAGATGGCTCCCTATGCTCGTTCATTTTGTTCCTTCTCTAGTACAACCCAGAAAGCCAGCAATGATCTTCTACTATATAAGGTTATAGCTACAATATCTCACAATAGTAAGTACACCCCTCACATTTTTGTAAATATATCATTATATCTTTGTCCCCGGATCGGATTTGAACAGGGGCTGGGGCAATTTCAAAGAGATTCAGTGCAGAATAAAAATAAATCTGAATTACACACCCCCACTCCGCCGCTCCTACTAGCTTAGGGGGTGTATTTTTTCCCATTATCTGTGCCCCTTTCTGATGATCATGTGCTGGTCGGAGCGGAGGGAATATTTCTTCAGTTTTGGGCGCATGCCCATTCAGCTCCGCTCACATGTTTTTATGCCTTGGCTCAAGTCCCGGCCTGCCACCTGCCTGTTTATCTCCTTGCCTTCCCTGGTGGAGTGATCTTCCTCCGCTCCCCACCCAGTAGTAGTCGGAGCCACATTTGTTTCATTTTGGGCTGTTATCCACTTCAGCCCTGGAAGGATTAATGACCAGGGCATTTTTTGCGATAAGGCACTGCTTCGCTTTAACTGACAATTGCGCGGTCGCGCGATGTTGTACCCAAACAAAATTTACGTCCTTTTTTACCCACAAATAGAGCTTTCTTTTGGTGGTATTTGATCACCTCTGAGATTTTTATTTTTTGCGCTATAAACAAAAAAAAAACAACAATTTAACCACTTGGCATCCGGGCTATTGTACATTGACGGTCACAAGGTGGCTCTACAATGCCGGGAGGACGTCATATGACGTCCTCGAGTCTCCCGGCCGCTGGGTGGCGCACGCGTGCCCACCGCGTCACTCAGGTGCCGATGCGCGTGCCTGCTGGCCGCGCTGTCCGCCAGGCACCCGCAATCGGCAGTTACAGAGCCCAGGGACGTGGAGCTCTGTGTGTAAACACAGAGCTCCACGTCCTGTCATTTGCAGCCTCACAGTCCCCATTTGCAGGATCCCTGTGCCCATTTGCAGCCTCACTGTGCCCATCTCCCTGCCTCATGTAGCCGATCTCCCGGCGCTGTGACATGCAGTCTAGTCGGCGGCCGTCCAGTGTAACAAAGCCCTGCTTCCTCCTCGTCCTCGTCCATGACGGAACACTGATTCCGTTTCCCAGCAGTGAGTCAGTGTTCCGGCTATCACGGACGAGGGCGAGGAGATTATGGGGCCCCCGGGCAATAGGAGATTATGGGGCCCCCCGGCAATAGGAGATTATGGGGCCCCCGGGCAACAATTTTGAAAAAAATTCAATATTTTTTACTTTTTGCTATAATAAATATCCCCAAAAAATATATATAAAAAAAAAAATTTTCCTCAGTTTCGGCCGATACGTATTCTTCTACCTATTTTTGGTTAAAAAAATTAGCAATAAGCGTTTATCGATTGGTTGGCGCAAAAGTTATAGCGTTTACAAAATAGGGGATAGTTTTATGGCATTTTTATTATTATTTTTTTTTTACTAGTAATGGCGGCAATCATCGTTTTTTTTCATAACTGCGACATTATGGCGGACACATCGGACACTTTTGACACATTTTTGGGACCACTTTCATTTTCACAGAGAAAAGTGCTATAGAAATGCACTGATTACTGTGAAAATGGAAATAGCAGTGAAAGGGTTAACCACTAGGGGCCACTAAGGGGTTAAGTGTGCCCTAGTGAGTGCTTCTTACTGTAGGGGGGCGTGGCTGGGAACAGACGATCAGTGCCACAGAGAAGAACGGGGAAGGTGTGTTTACACTCACCTCTCCCCGTTCTTCAGCTCCTGTGACCCGATCGCGGGACACCGGCGGCGATCGGGTCCGCGGGTACGGTCACGGAGCTTTGGACCGGGTAGCGAGCACGCCGGCGGCGTGCGACTCACGGCTGGGTACTTAAAGGGCAACGTACCTGTACGTGCCTGTGCCCAGCCGTGCCATTCTGCCGACGTATATCGGCGTTAGGCGGTCCTCAAGTCCTTAACTAACAATTGCGCGGTCATGCAACGCTGTACCCAAATGAAATGTGCGTCCTTTTTTTCCCACATATATATCTTTCTTTTGGTGGTCTTTGATCACCTGTGCAGTTTTTATTTTTTGCGCTATAAACAAAAAAAATTGCGGCAATTTTGAAAACAAAAAAACAATGGGCCAAATCCACAGTGAGAGTACGCCGGAGTATCTGCTGATACGCCAGTGTACTTTCAAATTTCCCGCGTCGTATCTTTAGTTTGAATCCTCAAACCAAGATACGACGGCATCTGGGTTAGATCCGACAGGCGTACGGCTTCGTACGCCTTCGGATCGTAGATACAATACTTCGGCATCCGCTGGGTGGAGTTCATGTCGTTTTCCGCGTCGGGTATGCAAATTTGCTTTTTCCGACGATCCACGAACGTACGCGCGGCCGTCGCATTCTCTTACGTCGTCTCTAGTCGGCTTTTTCGGGCGTATAGTTAAAGCTGGTATTTTGTGGCGTATAGATAGACTTGCCATGTTAAGTATGGCCGTCGTTCCCGCGTCGAAATTTTAATTTTTTCTTTTTTTTGCGTAAGTCGTTCGTGAATCGGGATGGACGTAAGTCACGTCTAAGTTTAAAAAATGACGTCGTTGCGATGTCATTTCGCACAATGCACGGCGGGAAATTTCGAAACGGAGCATGCGCAGTTCATTCGGCGTGGGGACGCGCTTCATTTAAATGAAGCACGGACCCTAATCGCCGATTTGAATTCCGCCGCCAGAAATACACTACGCCGCCGTAACTTGCGGCGCAAATTCTTTCAGGATTCGACTTAAAGCCAGGTAAGATACGGCGGCGTAGCGTATCTCTGATAGGCTGCGCCTATCCATTTCTATGTGGATCTGGCCCAATATTGTTTACTTTTTGCCATAATAAATACTGTATCAGTATATACTGTTAAAAACAAATTTCTTCATCCGTTTAGACCAATGTATATTCTTATACATATTTTTGGTAAAAAAAAAAAAAAAAAAACGCAAAAAGCGCATAGTGATTGATTTGCGCATAAGTTATAGCGTTTACAAACTGCGGGGAAGATTTTGGCATCTTTTTTGCCGTTTTTTTTTTATGACCGATGGAGCACCTGCCACCACTGGTATATAATGATAACAGATTTTATTATAATGTTGATAAGAGAGAAAAAGGAACCAGGGAAGGTTACGGATTCGTCTTTGACGTCCCCTCTTTTTCCAGCGCCTGTCCTCACAATAGGAACAGAATATTCAAAACCTAAAGAGGAAGAAACACGTTTTGTTTGGCCTTTTGCGTTTCTGATGGCAGGGGGCCAGTTTGTTACGTGTTGTACTTTGTTAGGCAATTTTAAAATATTGATTTCACAGGATGAAGTAGTTCTTTGTAAAGGCAATTTTGTCTTCCTGTCATTTGTAGCCGTACTGACTCTGCAGGTCGGCCCTGAAAAACAAGAAGGGCGAGTCTGGCCGAATCAACAGAAAATGCAGCAAAATATATTTAAAGGGAAACTTCAGTGGCCCAGGTTCAGTAAGCAATTGCGCCTGCGTAACCATAGTTACGCAGCGCAATTGCTGACTTGCGCCGGCGTAACGAGTTCTCCTGATTCAGAGAACTCGTTACGCCGACTGCAGCCTAAAATCTGCGTGGCATAAGGCTCTTATGCCACGCAGATTTTAGGCTGCATTCTTGCGTTGACCGCTAGGGGGCGCTCCCATTGTGGTCAGCGTATAGTATGCAAATTGCATACTTACGCCGATTCACAATGTTGCGCGGGCCCTGCGTACGCAAGTTACGGAGTTTCCGTACGGCGTCTTTAGCGTAAGGCTGCCCCTTCTAATAGTAGGGGCAGCCAATGCTAAAGTATACCCTCCGTTCCCGCGTTGTGAAATTTGAATTTCACGCCGTTTGCGTAAGTGATACGTGAATGGCGCTGGACGCCATTCACGTTCACTTTGAAGCAAATGACGTCCTTGCGACGTCATTTGCCACAATGCACGTCGGGAAAGTTTCCAGACGGCGCATGTGCTTTACGATCGGCGCGGGAACGCGCCTAATTTTAATGATTCCCGCCCCCAGCGGGATCATTTACATTGCGCGCGCTTACGCCGGGCAATTTTGCCAGCGCGCCCTCGCAATTTACGGAGCTACTCCTCCGTGAATCGAGGGCAGCGCAAAATATTTGCGGGGGCGCAGGGCAAAATCGTTGCCCTGCGCCTCCGCAAATAGAGCGCAGATCTCTTTGAATCCGGGCCAGTGTTTTCAGATTTCTTTTTCTCCAAAGTATAATATTATTTTAATGTTTGCCTTGGACCCAGATCACACTACATAAGGGGAACTGAGATTATCCTTAATTTATTATAGCAACATTTTATATTACCAATAGTATTGGGACACCTGCCTTTACACGCACATGAACTTTAATGGCGCCCCCTTACACAGCTTTAGGTGGCAGGGCCCCCCTGGAGCAGAGAACTGGGGGGGGGGGGTGCTGATGACAAAACAACACGTGTAATCTCTTCTCTCCTGACACAGATGTAATGCAAAAAAAAATGGGAGGGGGGCCAGCCGGGCACCTGGGGACCATCGGGCCTCTTACAGCAGTGTTTCTCAACTCCAGTCCTCAAGGCGCCCCAACAGGTCATGTTTTCCGGATTTCCTTTAGATGAAACGGCTGTGGTGATTACTAAGGCAGTGAAACTGATCAAATCACCTGTGCAAAATAATGGAAAGCCTGAAAACATGACCTGTTGGTGCGCCTTGAGGACTGGAGTTGAAAAACACTGCCTTACAGGTGTAATGCCTGTACCCCCCTGATGGCGGCCCTGGGATCAATATTGAGTTGGCCCCGCCCTGTGCAGCTATAACATCTTCAACTCTTCTGGGAAGGCCGTCCACAAGGTTTAGGAGTGTGTTTATGGGAATGTTTGACCATTCTTCCAGAGCGAGTTTGGGGTGGAGGAACTTGACTGACCTCCACCCAATGGAACACCTTTGGGATGAATTAGAGCGGAGACTGCGGCCCAGGCCTTCTCATCCAACATCAGCGCCTGACCTCACAAATGGTCAAACATTCCCATAGACACACTCCTAAACCTTGTGGATGGCCTTCCCAGAAGAATTGAAGCTGTTAGAGCTGCAAAAAGAGTGGACCAACTCAATATTGAGGCCCACAGACTAAGACTGGGATGTCATTAAAGTTCATGTGTGTGTGTGTGTAAAGGCAGGTGTCCCAATACTTTTGGAAATATAGTGCATATATATATATATATATATATATATATATATATATATATATATATATACACACACTGTATATATAGTATATGTATGTACCATATATATAGGTCTATATATATATATATATATCTATAGATATAGAACTATATATTTCTGTAGCTATATATCTAAATAGCTATAGATAGAGAGAGCTATATATATATATATAGCCATGTTATTCTATGGCTTCATTCCCACATAGGCGTTTTTGAGCTGCAAGTGGCATAGACGTTTTTGAGCTGTAAAAAAAACGCGGGACCAGGGCGTTCTGAAGCTCCAGAGTAGAGCTGTAAAAACGCCAGACGTTAAAAAACGCTCAAAAACGCGCAAAAACGCTCAAAAACGCGACCGCGGCATTTTTAAAGCTGCAGCTCACAAAAAAAAAAATTTTTTTTTTTTTTTTTTTTTTTTACAAAATAAACATGGACAGGCGTTTTTAAGCTGTAAAAAAGCCTAACAACAGTGGCTGTAAAAACGCCAGTGGAAATGAAGCCTTAAAGTCCAGCTGATTGTGGACTCCAGTGGACCCAAACATCCGGACCGGAACCCTAGCCAGGCCCAGAGGCTGTAAAACCCGGAATGGATTCCAGTTCAGTCTCTCATGATAGAACGTATGCGAGGTGAAATGTACCTATGATCATGTATCGCACCTCGCATAGCGTCACAATATATATATATATATATATATATATATATATATATATATATATATATATATATATAATATATTATATCTCAAGTAAAAGGGATGCTGGTAATCTGCTGCAATAAATCTCCTTACTTCACCTTCCAATAAACAGACTACAGTATTTAACAATCCATCCACAACTGTTTTAGGTGTCCCACGCTCTTTCCCAAGCTACAATTGGTTGAGAAAGAGCGTGGGGCGTTGTCACGTTGAAAACTTTTGTTGATGGATTGCTAAATAGTAAATGAATAGGAGTCGGCCTTACTGGAATACAGTGTAATACTTCCCAGCTACTGCTCCAAAATGTGATCCCCACTATATGCCCATCAAATATTAAAGTGTAATAAATATAATGGGCAGCGCTAAACAAACAGTTGATAAATAAATTAACCACTTTAGCTCCAGAAGGTTTTGCCCCCTTTAGGACCAGGTCATTTTTGGCTATTTAGCACTGAGCTATTTTAACTGGTAATTGCGCAGTCATGCAACACTGTACAGAAACAAAATGTATAATATATATATATAAATATATATATATATATATATATATATTTTTTTTTTATTTTTTTTTTTAAATATGGCTTTCTTTTGGTGGTATTTGATCACCACTGTGTTTTTATTTTTTTGCGATATAAAGAAAAAAATACCAAAATTGCTACTCTAACCACTTGACCTCCGGGAAAGATTTAACCCCCTTCATGACCAGGCCATTTTTTGCTATTCAGCACTGCGTTATGCCCTGACCTGTACACACGATCGGGATTTCCGATGGAATAAAATTTGATGGAATTTTCCATCGGAATTCCAATGAAGCTGACTTCCATCAGTCTTGCCTACACAATGTCAGACTAAATTCCGACCGTCCAAAACGCGGTGACGTAAAACACCACGACGAGCCGAGAAAAATAAAGTTCAATGCTTCCGAGCATGCGTCGACTTGACTCTTAGCATGTGTGGGTTTTTTCTCCGTCGGAGTTGCACACAGACAATAGGAATTTACGATTGTTTTTTTTTCCAGCGAAAAAAAAAAAAACATGTTCTATTTCTAAACACAGATGGAAAAAAGTCCGATGGGGCCCACACACGATCAGAATTTCCGATGAAAAAAGTCCATCGTATGTCCATATATTAAAATTGGTGCTCAAAATCCTTCAATATGCAATTTAACATAAATATAAACAAACTTTGTGCTCCAGTGTGGATGATACCGTGGCGCTGTGATACCACGTTCCAACTTTAGGTGCAATTCACCAGAAATTTCGGACCCTGTTCAATGGTATGGGTCATAATGCGCTCATTACCTGTAGGATGCCAACACTCTGTACCACAAGTTAAACCGACACCTCTTCTTACTAGCCTCCTGCCTCTCCTTGCTCACAGAGAAAAAAAAACTCACATGGTGGAATAGAAGAACCGCAAAGCAAAAACCTTTGTACTTAACATTGGTTACGCCACCTAGGGGGCAGCTTTATCTTTACGCGGCATATCTCTTACGGAAACGGCGTATCTTTACTGCGACGGGCAAGCGTACGTTCGTGAATCGGCGTATCTAGTCATTTACATATTCTACGCCGAACTCAACGGAAGCGCCACCTAGCGGCCAGCGTAAATATATTACACCCTAAGATACGATGGTGTAGGAGACTTACGCCGCTCGTATCTTAGCCTAATTTAAGCGTATCTGGTTTCCAGAATACGCTTAAATTTACGAAGGCGCAGATTCAGAGGAGTGAAATTTAGAGGCGCTAGCTGATAGTGTGTGTACACTGAATAAATAATAAAAATATATGCATCAATAATAAATATAAAATGAGTGGATGTAACAAAAAACATGTGAATAAATAGTGACCGTGTATAACAAATATAAACCACAATAGTTATTATAGGTCAAAATATGATATTGCACAATAAAAAATAAAAAGTGACAATTGTGCCAAAACTAAAAATAGAGTCCATATAAATGATGAATCTTCAAAAACATAGACAGAAGATCTTCCACCTTCACCAAGATAAAGAAAGACCACCAAAAAGTGCTCATGGATGGCACCTTACCGCAAATAATGGACCACTTTAATTAAAAAGAGGTCAATCAGGCAGATAAAGATAATATTCCAGACCCAGATCTCTCAGTCTCACAGTCTTGATAGAGCAACACTCCACGCCACATGGGATAATTAAAGCAAAAGAGAGAAAGTCGCCATAGAATAATATTGTTTTTATTGGGTAAAACAGAAAAAAACGCCAAGTGGCCTCTTACTTGATGGGGTGCCTAGCCCCGGCACTGAGGTTGAGAGCGTGGATATTATGGGGAGAATAGATGGAGTCCCGTGGCCGGCATTAGAACCGTGCAAAGCCGCACTAACGCTGTTGGCGTGCGTTCCACCCTCCAAGATGAGAGAGCCAGCGGGACCAGGAAGTGGGTGGGTCGAGCGTGACCTGTAAGCCTCGACGTACGTTTCGTGATGATGTCACGTCGTCAGGAAGCATACAGCGTCGCGCTCTGGGTCTGTCTTAAAGGCCCATCAATCAACTAAAGTGGGAGGGGATCAGAGGGGCGGCAACACTCAGTCCCGGATCAAGCGACTGGACATTTATACAAATGAATGCATCTGGGCCAGCAAACAAAATATCAACAATAAAATAATAAAACAATATTGACAATGATTATCGCAATATCTGTATGTAAAATAGGATAGCCATTGGACATATACTAAAAAAACACAAGAATGCAGTTTTAGCACCTATAATAATAGTAAATTTTGTCTCATGGACATATCCCATGTATAAACCCATGACATATATATATTATAAAAATAACAATATATTGCCAATCTAATCCAATCAAGATCTAGAATTAAAAATATGTTAGAAACAAGATAATTTAAAATATTTAAAAATTGTCCCTAATCAGAGGGTATATTTAAATCCATCATATAAGGAATATATTGAAATTTATTTTCTGGTTTTATTATGCGTCAAAAATCACAATATTAAATGGATATTAACTGTATAATCAGAAAAATTCTATTCATTTGTTAAAAAACAGTTTAGGTCCAACTCGATATTTAGACCCAAAGGGCGCATAGTGCGCAATCGATGCAGCCACTGGGTCTCATTTTGGGAGACCTTCTTGGTCATATCTGTACCCCGCCAGTGACCAGAAATCTTGTCGATGCCATAAAAAATCATTTTACTTGGGTCTCTATTATGGCACTCATCAAAGTGCCTAGACACACTGTGATTAGGATACCCTTTAAGGATATTGGCCACATGCTCATTTATGCGCACCTTGAGTTCCCTTGTGGTACGACCCACATATTGCATTTTACAAGGGCACTCCAGGACATATGTAACATACCTGGAGTGACATGTAATTAGTGGCTCTATGGTGAATTCTTTATTAGTTACATTTGATTTAAAAGTTGTTCTCTTTTTCCCTTGTCTATTGGTGGTTTTGCATGACCTGCAGCGGGTGCAATAGTGGAACCCTGAACCATCCAAGAATGTCATCGGTCTTTCCGGAGGATCTGGTACATTTGCTGCTATTTTATTTCGCAACCCTGGTGCCCTCCTATAGATGAAGGAAGGTTTGGGCGGTAAAATTTTGGCCAAATCTCCATCTTTTAGTAGAATCGGCCAAAATTTCTTAAATATCTTCTCTACACTCCTATATTGTTGGTGAAAACCTGAGAGAAACGCCACTTCATCATGTCGTAACGATTTCTCTCTAGGTGCCAACAAAGATTCCCTATTCATATCAAGCACTTCTTTCTTAATATTAGATAAAACAGATGGTGAGTAACCCTTTTCCACGAATCTATCCGTCAACAGATCTGATTGGTCTTTGAAATCCGCAATTTGATCACAATTTCGCCGAAGACGCATAAATTGCCCCTTCGGTATAGCCCACAACCACTTGGGGTGATGGCAACTGCTCAAAGGGACAAAGCCATTCCGATCCGTGGACTTGAAGAAAGTCTTTGTGGTCAATTGGTCTCCATTTTTAGTTATAGTTAAATCCAAATAGTTGATAGTGGTCTGACTGCACTCTGCGGTGAATCTAAGACCATATACATTGATGTTCATTTGTGCAAGATTCAGAGATACGTCGGCGTCTCTCAGCGTAACTCTCTCTGAATCTAGCCCTAAAAAGCATTTATTCCACTCACATACTGGGGTGCCTACCCAGCAGCCAGGGTATCCAGGGAAACAACACGATGGTGACTGAGCTAACACCATTTCAAATCTGGAAGCAGTGTGTGCTCCACCAGCAGGAAATGAAGTCACTGGAAGTGATATTGACATCCTCTTCGCCCTTTTTTACGCGTTTCACCCATCAAAAGGGTGTCATCAGGAAGCTCATTGGATGCCATTTTTCTGCTCCATTTATACCCTTTAATATCTTTTTGGAGTAGGGCTGGACTGCTTGCAGGTAGCCTATACTATATAAGTGAATCGAAACACAGGGCTGTACGGACTCGCCTATAGGAATAAATACACAGACCATGGTCTTTATGCGATTCATCCTCAAAAGGGCATCATCAGGAAGCTCATTGGATGCCATTTTTCTGCTCCATTTAAACCCTTTATATCTTTTTTGGAGTAGTGCTGAGCTGCTTGGAGGTAGCCTATACTATATAGGTGAATGGAAACACAGGGCTGTACAGACTCACCTGCAGGAATAGGTACACAGACCCGAATGCACACTGTCTATGGTCAGGACATGCACCTGTCCATGTGTACCTGAATAAGCTGTATGCTGTGGTCTTGCTGTACAAAGCCCTCCTGCATTGAAAACTGCATTTGTTTGCTGTCTTGCTGAGTAAGAGTGCAGGACAAACCTGCTTGGACTGTTCCTGGGTGTCCCTGTTTTGTGCATGCTTTACCGCCGCCACTACCAGTTACCCCTTACAATGTATGGTATACTTATATACAATATCACATATACAATATCACAGTTTTGTCATTTTTGTAGCAATTTGTCACAAGTTGAAATTATTTTTTGGTAAATCATTACAGTGGAACCTTGGATTAAGAGCATAATCCGTTCCAGGAGAATGCTCGTAATCCAAAGCACTGGCATATCAAAGCGAGTTTCCCCATAGAAGTCAATGAAAATTATTTGTACCGCATTGACTTCTATGGCATGCAATACCGCATGTGGCCAGAGGTGGGGTGGGGCGCCATAGAGCTTTGGAAACACTCAGAAAGGATCGGGAACTGAGTATTTTTGAGTTTTTCAAGCCTTTCCGCTCGGTTCTGGTAACCCCCACCTCAGGCCAAACGCGGTACTGCACACCGCTGTGGCTTGAATCCTGCTCGTGTTGCTAGACAACACTCGCAAACCGAGCAAGGATTTTTTAAAAAAAAACAGTGCTCGTATTGCGAAACGCTCTTTAACCACGTCACTCGCAATCCGAGGTTTCACTGTATATTCTCTTTTCTGTTCTGTGTCCTGCGGGTTCAGATAACAACTCACTGTCAGAGTGTAAGGCTTCATTTCCACTGGCGTTTTTACAGCCACTGTTGTTAGCCTTTTTTACAGCTTAAAAACGCCTGTCCATGTTTATTTTGTAAAAAAAAAAATAAAAAAAAAATTTTGTGAGCTGCAGCTTTAAAAATGCCGCGGTCGCGTTTTTGAGCGTTTTCGCGAGTTTTTTAGCGTTTTTTAACGTCTGGCGTTTTTACAGCTCTACTCTGGAGCTTCAGAACGCCCTGGTCCTGCGTTTTTTTTACAGCTCAAAAACGCCTATGCCATTTGCAGCTCAAAAACGCCTATGTGGGCATGATGCCATAGAATAACATGGACAGGCGTTTTTAAGCTGTAAAAAACGCTCAGAAAAGTGGCTGTAAAAACGCCAGTGGAAATGAAGCCTAAATGGGACCACCGTTGCTCTGCGGTGGGTTTGGTCCGGTGACCAGGCCAGACTGAGTTATCTGGGGAAGGGTTTTGCTGAAAGAAAACAACAGATAAGTTACTCAATGTGAGTGTTTTACAACATCGTATATCAGGGAACACACCTAATTATATACATACTGTAGTTACATATAACACGATTAGTCATTCCGGCATAAACAAATGGGAGCAGCAACGCAACAGACGAGCCAAACAAATCATCAGACCTGGAAATTGCACCTTAGGAAACACTTCTTTCAGCTCGTAGTCATTAAAATGGACCTGGCATCAGATATATATATATATATATATATATATATATATATATATATATATATATTTTTTTTTTTTTTTCCCTTTTCTCTTTTTATTTTTTTTTCCTTCTTCTCCCCTTTTAATTTAGTATTTATTACTTTTATTTTATATAAAAAGACAAGGAAGAAAAATTCCAAAAACACAACAGGTTGAAAAGAAATCAGAAAAACCAAGGGGAAGATACATATTCATATTCACATTTCTTCCCACCTCCTATAAATACACATACATCCGTCGTCCCCTAATCTATATGGGCCAGATTCACATTTAACTGCGGCGACGTAGCGTATCGTAGATACGTTATACCGCCGCAAGTTTTCATCGCAAGTGCCTGATTCACCAAGCACTTGCGATGAAAACCTACGCCGCCGGCCTCCGGCGCAAGGCGGGCCAATTTAAATGGGCGTGTGCCATTTCAATTAGGCGCGCTCCCGCGCCGGACCTACTGCGCATGCTCCGTTTCGTAATTCCCGTCGTGCTTTGCGCGCCGTGACGTAATTTTTTCGAACGGCAACGCGGGTAGCGTAATTCCGTATTCCCGGACGGCTTACGCAAACGACGTTATTTTTTAAATTTCGACGCGGGAACGACGGCCATACTTTACACAGCAATACGATTGCTGCGTAAAGTTAAGGCACTAAAAAAAACGACTAACTTTGCAACGGGAAACTAGACTAGCGGCGACGTAGCGAACGCGAAAATCCATCGGGAATCGCCGTAACTCCTAATTTGCTGGTTTACGACCCCCAGCGGCGGCCGCGGTATTGCATCCTAAGATCCGACAGTGTAAAACAATTACACCTGTCGGATCTTCTGGCTATCTATGCGTAACTGATTCTATGAATCAGTCGCATAGATAGAAACAGAGATACGACGGCGTATCAGCAGATACGCCGTCGTATCTCTTATGTGAATCTGGCCCTCAATCCATACATTTACTCAATATTCTATCCCGTTTCACAGTGTATATTTACCTATGTTTTCCTTTATTTCTCGTTCTACTTTTTGTGTTAATCATTAAAACAAAAGATATATCATCCACATTTCTCTATTCCTTCCTCCCCCTTTTCTTTCTTTTTCTCCCCCCTTCAGCCCTGGAAGATTTGGCTGCCCAATGACCGGGCCATGTTTTGTGATTTGGCACCAGAGGCGGCTCTTTAATTAGGCAAATTAGGCGGTCGCCTAAGGCCTCGCACTCACAGGGGCCTCGTGGTCGCCTAATTTACCCAATGCATTACCTCAGTTTTGAGGGCCAGGGGACCTTAACGCTGCTGTGCTCAGGCAGCGTTTAGAGCCCTGACTCAGAAGCGGGGCCCGCCAGCATCCCTAACAACCAGTGAATATCGGTGATACCCACCCACTTGTGACTTCAATGGCCCAGCATGCCCTCAGTCAATGACGTCTCAAGGGGGCGGGTTCACCAGGTGACATCATCATCCTGGAATAAGATACTGGCTCATGTAAATCCTAACGCCTGTGCAGCTCTTATTTAAGTTTACAAATGTCTGACACACTTTGTGACTTGCTTCAAAATTACTGTTGCAGACTTATCACTAAGGAGAGGAGACTGAAGAAATGCTTCCTCTTGCTTGCAGGCAGGGCTGCCATCAGGGGGGTAAAGGCAGTAGACCTGTAAGGGGCCCGGAGGTCCCCAGGCCTGGATGGCAACCCCCTTTTTTAAATGTTATTGTTTTTATTTTATATATTTTTTTTCTTTCTTTTTTTTTATTTTTATTAAAGGGCCCAGAGGTCCCCAGGGCCCTGGATCGCAACCCCCCTTTTTATTTTTATTATATATATATATATATATTTTTTTTTTCATTATTATTATTATTATTATTATTAAAGGCCCCCGGATGGCAACCCCCCTCTTTTTATATATATATATATTTTTTTTATTTCTTTTTTTTTTGTAAGGGGCCCAGAGAACCCCAGGGCAGGATATAATTTACTGCTTAAAGTGTTGCTAAATCCAGGGCCCTGCATTCACTATATCTGGTCTCCCACAATACACAGAACATGGAAATGCAATCGTAAATAAAAACTGCTAAATCCCCCTTCTCATCAGCAGGATATAGCAATATTGTGACTTCTGTCAGTGTCTGCTTAAAACCTGGAGGGAGGATTTTTCAGTTTCCCATGTTTGCCCCATGAGGATGCAGGACCCCTGACCCCTGATCTCATTGCACCCATGCAATGAGATCCCCACCCCAGCACTGCATGGGTTAAATGTTCTTTTAACTAGAGGGGGGGAAAAGAAGAAGTAGAAATACTTACCTTACTACTCACTCCACATCAAAATGTGGGCAGGCCTTCGCCATTTCCCCGTATAATGCAGGACTGCTGGTTATTTGTATGCAGGTTGCAGTTAGGGATGAGCCGAACACCCCCCCGTTCGGTTTGCACCAGAACCTTCGAACGGACCGAACGTTCGCGTGAACATTTAGAACCCCATTGACGTCTATGGGACTCGAACATTCAAATTCAAAAGTGCTAATTTTAAAGCCTAATATGCAAGTTATTGTTGTAAAAACGTCTTTGAGAACCCGGGTCTTGCCCCAGGGAACATGTATCAATGGAAAAAAAACGGTTGTTTTTTCAGGAGCAGTGATTTTAATAATGCTTAAATTTAAAAAAATTAAAAATTCCTTTAAATATTGTACCTGCTGGGTATCTATAGTATGCCTGTGAAAACGTCTTTGAGAACCCGGGTCTTGCCCCAGGGAACATGTATCAATGGAAAAAAAGTTTTAAAAGCAGTTGTTTTTTTCAGGACTCCTATAGACACCCAGCAGTTACAATATTTAAAGGAATTTTTAATTTTTTTAATTTCATTAAAATCACTGCTCCTGAATCATTAGGTGCAAACTACAGAGCACACGGCCAGTACACACCAAGTAGCTTTAGGTGCAAACTACAGAGGACACAGGCAATAAACCACGTAAGAATACTGCAGCTAGCACAATCACCTGCCTGCCAGTAAATTAGGAAGAACAGATCTAGCTAAACTATACAGTGTATAAATATATATACAACACCTGGGATGTATATATATCCTCTACACACTGTAACATTAACTGACTAGCCTGCCTGCTCTATCTACCTGCAAAAAATTACACTCTCTCTGTCCTCTCTTAACCACCACAACACACTACACAAGGCCGACCTGTACTAAACCCCCTGAGCCATAATTGGCCAAAGCCTTTGGCCAATTATGGCTCTCCATTTTTTGCGCGCTGTGATTGGCCAAGCATGCGGGTCATAGTGCATGCTTGGCCAACCATCAGCCAGCGATGCCGCAGTAAATTATGGTCTGTGAAATGTAACTCGAATTTGGAGCGAACGACACGTTTTGTTCGTATTTTGACGAACGATCGAACATACGATGTTCGAGTCGAACATGAGTTCAACTCTAATACGAAGCTCATCTCTAGTTGCCGTAGTTAGGTGCTGTCTTGACTGGGAGGGTAGGAGTTAATGCCTTTCCCAGTCCTTTAATTTTTGGTGGGTATTTTTCTGGGACCGACTCACTGGTCCCGTGTGATATAAAAGGGACTGTGGTTCGGAGCAAGAGAGGAGGAGTTCTGTAGAGATTCTGCCCAGTGTGACCCAAGGTTGGCAGAAGCCTGTCAAATTGCCAGCTGATATCTGGGTTTCTAGGCCCGGGAAAAGGATGCCATCCATCACCTTCCAGATGGGCCTGGTATGTACCCTAAGGGCCTGGTATGTATGAGGGGGAAGCCCACGTCGTTTTTTTTTTATGCCGGCAATTCTTGTTTTTACATTTAGTTGGCAGCGGGGAAGCCCGCTGACAGCTGATGACTCGTCGGTTGTTAAGGAGGCAGCGGCCGGCTTCCTGGCCCCCACCTTAGCAACCAGCAATACATTGTTTGTTAAAGAAAGAAAGAAACACAAAAAGCATGTAAAAACTCATCAAAAATACAACACTGGTGCAGATCCATTGAAATCTATCACACGCAAAACACAATTGGCTGTGGAGAAAAAAAGTCCCAGACCCTTTCCAAAAATGCACTGGCTGAAGAATGCATAGATGTCAATGTGTACTATAGGAAACCATGTCGAATGGACTGTAGTGCGTTTCTGCAAACTGCGAAACGCACTAAAAAACACATTAGGTGTGAACGTAGGGTAAGTGCTCTGCTAAAGGATGAAATAAAACGTATAAAATGGAAAAAAAATAATAGACACGATATCTGACTAGTTAGCCCTATCCTGCAGTGAAATTTGCATTCCTCAGTGAAACAGAACTCAAAAAGAGGAATATTTTTCAAGTAAAGTAAAGTCAGCAACTATGGGGTTATATCTGGGGAAGGCAGCCAATGAGTCAGCCTTCACTAGCATGTTGTGACTTTTGTCACTTGACTTCCTTGTAGGCTAAAGATAACATCTTGAAGTCCTGATGTGTGAACTGGGCACTGTGGGCCAGGTCAGGTCCTCATGTGTCATACCTCCGACAATAAATCATCACATGGGAAAGAAAGAAATAGATTAGTATTACATGGCATACCTCTGTTTGCAAAGAAAAAGCCACAATTTTAACACTTTTGTATAGGGATGGGACTTTTAAAGTGGTTGTAAATCCACTTTTTGGAAAAAAATAAAAATAACACACAAGATAAAGGCATAAAGGCAAGAATTGCATAGCATACTAGCTCATTATTTAATACTCACCTGTGATCAAAGCCCCCGATGCGGTGCTCAACACAGCACCGGCCGCCGACATGTCATCCCGGAGTTACTTCTGGGTATCACGGCTCCGGCACTGTGATTGGCCGGAGCCACAATGACGTCACTCACGGGAGCCGGCAGTCACGGCACGTCCTCTTTTAGAAATGGACGATCACTATTTCTGAAGTTGTTTACGGCGCTGGCGCATTTCATTAATAGTGATCGTCCATTGGCAATCGTAATATATAAATATATATATTTATATATATATATATATATATATATATATATATATGATTGAACAAGTCTAAAAATTGGTGGACTTTTTGGGCACATAATGAGAGAAAGAATCAATAAAAAGGTATACATTTTATTTCATCATAATTAAAAATCATATAAACAACATACAATCAACACTGTGTATAGACACAGTTACCAGTTACTAAATAGTGCAGTTACAGAGGACTGGATTTAAAGGTACAAAAATTAATTTGAAAATTTATCAAAGTGGAAGAATTTCTGATCCAGTAATACCCCTAAAAACTTGCTTGTCGACGCGTTTCACTAAAATATTAGCGTCCTCAGGACAAGTACTGGGTAGGTGCTGGTATATTTAATACTCATACATTACTTTCTTGTTTTTAAATATATACATTATAAAATACATTTTTGTACCTTAGATCCAGTCCTCTGTAACTGCATTACAGTGGAACCTTGGATTACGAGCATATCAAAGCGAGTTTCCCCATAGAAGACAATGGAAACGAAGAAAAAATTGTTCCGCATTCACTTCAATGGCATGCATTGCCAGAGGTGGGGGGCACCGGAGAGCCTCATAAATGATCGGGGACAGCTCAGCTGACCTCTGAAACCCTTCAAACTGAGTATTTCTGAACGGCTCCAAATGGCTTTGATTGGCTCCACGCGCCTCTGCTCGGCTCCAGCGCCCCCGCACCTCAGGCCAAATGCAGTACTGCACGCCCCATTAGCTTGACATCTGCTAGTTTCGCGAGACAACACTCACAAACCAAATCAAATTTTTTTTTTTAAAGTTGCTCGTCTTTCAAAATGCTCGTTAACCCATGTTACTCGTAAAACCTAGGTTCCACTGTATTGGGTAACTGTGTCTATACAGGGTGTTTGTATGTTGTTAATATGTTGTTTTTTTTGTTTTATGTTGTAATAAAATTTATCCTTTTTTTTATTGATTCTTCCTCTCATTATGTGCCCACAAAGTCCACCAATTTGTTGACTTGTTCAATCCTCATATATTGGATGCAACTTTGATAAGATTTGTATATTCTCTGGGGCCGAAATTGCACTGAAATCGCACCAAAGTAGAACAGACACCATTGAAAACAATGGGATTTCCCTTGTGATGCGATTCAAGACACATCTGAAATCGCTCTAGTGTTAACCTTAAAGCGGAACTCCTATTTTTTTGAGAAAAAAAAAAAACATTCCCCTCTGGGTGATCTATATACATTAGTGGGATTTGTTGCAGATTCCCCCCTTTTGTTATGCTAAAGAGATCACTGTTGGTGCCCCTGTGCTGAGTGAGTCTAATGCGAGTGCTTTCTTAATTATCAATCAGCTGCAGCAGTTTCAGGGCGCAAATGAGGAAAGCTGCTGGGTCTGCATCCCTTTAGCCATGATTTCGTATTGGGAGAATCTCACCAAAAATGAAATTTCTGTTGCAGGGGATGTCCAATATCTGACTTGTATCTTAGTGCAGACCAGTGGTGTATTTGGGTTTTGTGCTGCTCAAGGCCTGACTAAACTTGTGCACCCTCTACTTTAAATGACAC
Source organism: Rana temporaria (assembly GCF_905171775.1). Classification (NCBI taxonomy): domain Eukaryota; kingdom Metazoa; phylum Chordata; class Amphibia; order Anura; family Ranidae; genus Rana; species Rana temporaria. The sequence continues at coordinate 19,490,267 of NC_053499.1, read as the reverse complement.
ACCCCTTCCTGTCAAGGTCACACCCCTTCCTGTTTAAGGCCCAACCTGTCATCTGTAAACCACACCCATTCCTCTTTAGACTCCACCTTTTCCTCTTAGAGCTCCACATCTAGTCTCATAAAATGCAAAATTTGCATGAAGCACAGGTAAATGCAGGTCAGAAGGAGGTCAAGTGCACCCGTCAAGAGATTCTGTATGATCACTGAAACATCTCAAACTGATGTCAGAACAAATGCTAGTGCTAAGTGATAACAAAGGGACTTCCAGTGGTGGAAGTACTTATATTTACCTGCAAAAAAAAATGAAATGACGTCACATTGGGCCAGCAGATAGGATTGGGCTAAATCCATATTTGTGGATTATTGGACATACAATGCTGATCTGGTACCACTCTTGGCTAATGGTGCCACTTATCCCAGGAGGAACACTGGGGGTGGGGACCTGCCCAACTAATGTTCTATTTGATGGTGGTCATGTAAAATTCAGAAACCATTTTCATAGTCAAAGAATTAAAACTCAATCAGGCCAAAAATAACCACAAAATATATTTTTGCTGCCCCTTTGCAAAGTGTCGGCCTAGGCCAAGATACAGCATGGGTTCAGACTTCTGGGATAATCGGTGAGTCAATCACACAAGCAGGAATGTAGATTTTCCCTTTAAAAACAGGAGTTCAGCTTTCATTTTTTTAGTCACATTTACCTAAATCTGCTGGGACATCTTAAGGCTACCTTAATCCCTGATTGACAATGCTGCTATCCAAGGGTGTCTCTGTTGCACCTCCATCCAAAGTGGAGACACCCTAGGCCGGCAAGTGTGTTAGTGGTCATATCACCTGGTGAAAATAAGGGAAAAAAATAAATAAAAAGAAAACGAATGCAAACACCACATTTAGGGTCTGGAAAAGCTGCAATATATCACATTTTTGTTTTTGGGTTTCGAGTTTCACCTGTATATATTAGGTGTATGTTCAGTGCCTACATAGTTCCATCCCAAGAGGGTTTTCTCTTGTCTGTCCATTAGGGATGATGGAACCCCACCCACTATACCCAGAGCTACCCCCCACAGTCTTAATGAATGCGTCCTGCAAAGGATGGGTTCGGGAGAAGAAATCTGTGCATTTCATATGCAACTATAGGGATCAGACCAAAATGAGGGACAAATAAGATGGAAAGAGGGACATAGCTCCCAACTGATTTTGGAACAATGTGTAGGAGAGGGTCATCTGTCATGGCCCGCAACAGAGACTTTAAACTTGGGGTTTGCCCTGAAGACACCAGCACCTCCAAAAGGATTACAGTTACATGTGAGAACCTGTAAAGGACTATGGACACCTGAAAGCACTTTTGCAGGTATGCTGGGGAAGTACACAAGCTTGTAGTCATAGCAACCAGCCAACTACTATTTCACTTCCTAACCTAAACCTTGTGGAAAACGGCCTTCCCAGAAGAGTTGAAGCCATTATAGCTGCAGAGGGGGGGGCCAACTCAATATTGAACCCTACAGACTAAGACTGGGATGCCATTAAAGTTAATGCGTGTAAAGGAGGCAGGTGTCCCAATACTTTTGGTATTTTAGTGTCAGGGATGGATGAGAATCGCACCAGCTACACACACACACACACACACACAACTTGGGGGAGGCTGGATCGTGGATAAGAGAAAAACTACCAACATTAACAAATTCAATCCAGTAACCTTACAAAAAAAAAAGAGCCAACAAATATTAGCAATATATGAAAAAACTGAAACCGAGAAATACATGCAAAACTTTATTCGATACATTTTCCTTTATTAATTTTAAAGCAGTCAAAAACTTTACAAAATAAAAAGGCTGAATGCATTTATTTTTTTTAACATTTTCATACCACCTTTTAAATTCAGGCCGGATTCATCCCTGAAACGTAGAACGGGGAAGCACCGGAGCCCTGCCGTCAGCTATAAACCCAGCCTTCGAGAATTTCTCCACTACACAGCAAATGTTGTAAGCTTCTAGTAAAGCATCTCTTGCCAGTTCCCCGGCTCATTCTCTATGACGCAGCCAAATTTCCCTCCCCTCTTAAGCCTTGTACACATTTTCCAGACCAAGCCGTAGAATTTTGTTCAAAGGGCGTTTGGCTGTGAACTTGTTCTTCATACAAAACAGCACAACTTTGTCGGCAAACAAAAACGACGTGGTTTTTCTGCTCTCTAGCGCCACCCTTTGCGCAGCTTCCGCTAATGTTGCCTTATGGTTAGCATTGCTTCTGAGCATGCGTGTACTATGGAGTTTATTTTTTATGTTTATTTATTTAATGTTTATTTTTATTATTATTTTTTTACACACACGATCGGAAAATCCGACAAGACACATTCGTTGTCGGAAAATTTTAAAGCATGCTATCCCACATTTGTTGTCGGAAATTCCAACAACAAATGTCCGATGGAGCGTACAAAACGGTTGGATTTTCCGACAAAACGCCGTCATCACACAATTCCCGTCGGAAAATCTGATCGTGTGTACGCGGCATTACAAGTTGAAAATGGTTGCACTAGCTGCTTGTAAAATGATATAGCCAATCAGTCAATAGCAATATGGAAATCTGCTGCCAAGGAGTAACCAGCACCTATTTCAAGAGACAACTGAGTGAAACAGAAATCTGAAGCTCTTAAAAAAGTATTACAGATTTACAATATGCAATTAGTAATAAATTAATGGCTGCTTATTATGATTAGAAAAAAAAAGGATGTTGCACTTTAAGGGATTTGCTACTCACAGCAAAATGTGGCATGGATTTTAGTGATAGTCATCCTAACTTGGAGGCTGCAGACAAGTCACAACTTTTTTTTTTTTTTTTTTTTTTAAAGCTTGGGGATTTTTGTTGTTTAACCGCTTAAGGACCCCCTGCACGCCTATTTACGTCGATAGAATGTCACAGCTTGGCAAATGGGCGGCGTGTATATATTAGAGGTCGACCGATTTATCGGTTGGCCGATATATCGGCCGATATTTGGCGTTTTTAAATTAATCGGCATCGGCCGATTTGTGCTTTAAAAAAGCCGATTGATAAATTCAGCACCGCGACTTGCAAAAAGCTTACAAGTCAATGCAAGTGCTTCCCGTAGACCTTCTCTCTCTCCTGGGCAGACTGCCAAGTTTTAGAAAAGATATACAATGTTGCTACTTATCAATTAACTGAACTCTGTGTAGGAGAATTCTCAGTTTAACCATTTAAAGGCTAAATCTTTTTTTACATTTGTTGCTTACAAGTAAAAATCCTGTATTTTCTGCTAGAAAATTACTTGGAACCCCCAAACATTATATATTTTTTTTTAGCAGAGACCCTAGGAAATAAAATAGCGATTGCTGCAATATTTAATGTTACACGGTATTTGCGCAGCAGTCTTTCAAACACATTTTTTGGGGAAAAAATATACTTTAACAAATAAAAAAATAAAAAAACTAAACAGTAAAGTTAGCCCATATTTATTTATTTTTTCGACCAAAAGTTTTCATTACCCGTTTGTGTATTACATTTTATATATATATATATATATATATATTTACACAAAAACAGGTAATGAAAACTTTTGGTTGAAAAAAAATAAATATGGGCTAACTTTACTGTTTAGCCCAAAAGCGCCTGAAAAATCGGCTTAACATATCGGCCCAAAAAAATCGGCATCATAAATCGGCTATCGGCCGCCGTGATTTCTAAATATCGTCATCGGCCAGAGAAAAACCCATATCGGTCTACCTCTAATATATTTGTATATATGTATATATATATATATATATATATATATATATATATACACATATATACATACACACACACACACACACGTCCCCTTTAATTTGCCGGCCATGTGGTGGTGCGCTCCGTGACCACGGGATCGGGTCATGAAGCTGAAGAACGGGGAGATGTTAGTGTAAACACAATATCTCCCCGTTCTACCTAGTGACATGTCACTGATCGTCTGTTCCCTCTCATCAGGAACAGCAATCAGTGATGTGTCACGGCAAGCCACGCCCCCTAACAGTTAGAAGCACTCCCTAGGTCACACTGAACCCCTCAACTGTCATTTTTACAGTAATCAGTGCATTTTTATAGCACCGATTGCTGTAAAAATGACAATGGTTCCAAAACGGTGTCAAGTGTCCGCCATAATGTCCCAGTCACGAAAAAAAAAAAAAAATTAATAACAATGCCCTAAAACTATTCCCCATTTTGTAGATGCTATAACATTTGCACAAACCAATTAATAAACGCTTATTGTGATTTTTTTTTACCAAAAATATGTAGAAGAAGAATACGTATCGGCTTGATTTTTAGGTTTTGAATTTACATTTTTTGTTACTTCTCTGGTTGGGGGGGGGGGGGGTTTAAACATACCTTGCAAGGTCTGCGTTAAAACACCAATTCAGCCAAAACATTTGAACTTTTGTATAAGTGGGAGGATCAAGTCCCTTTGTTTTTTTGAAAATGAAAATATCCCCCCCCCCCCCCAAAAAAATAAAATAAAAAAATACCCAGAAGGCTACGATTCCTCATGGGTGGAGTTTGGTACCCAACAGCAAAGATTTCATGGCAAGAAAACTAAGATGCTGATGAGCCAACAATCCCCAACAACTCAAATATTTGCATGAACAGATCCTTTAATTACAGTGGCTCTTACACAGAAAAAGTTAAATCCAATCAGCATTAATTAGTTGAGCTAACGAAAGTCATCAAGTAGTCCAGATGATCAGGAAAAGAACACGAGGAGAGCAGCAGCCAAGAAGAGGATGAGGCCGGAGGCCGGAACGCCAGTGAAGCCGTTGTTGCAGAGGTCCTTCTGGCAGCAGGCGATCTCAACACTGCTTCCCACAGGGTAATCAGCAGCCACATGGTTTACATTGCATCTAGTATAAGCGTTGCATGCATATTGATTTGAACCTACGAAAAAAGAAGAAAAGAAAAGAAGGTTATGTCTTTTCCCGGTGAGCATTTTTTACTGCAGCTACATCTGGATGGTGCGAGTTGCTGAACAGCCTTCCCCTCACCAGACGGTGGATCTACACTGGGGGTGCGTTTGCTGCTGTAACGGCAGACAGCTTTTCTGATGAGTGTCCATTTCACAGGGGTGCGGTGGATTATTGTGGAGCACTGTACTGGATCACCTCTTCAGTTTTCAAGCCCCCACCAAATTTTTGTGCACATCTTTGAGATGGATAATCTTAAAAAAAAACAAAAAACCACACATGCAAGACAAAAAAGGCATAATGAGCTAGTATGACTAGCATACTAGCTCATTATGCATTACTTACCTTAGATCGAAGCCATCCTCATCTCCCCCTCCGGCCGCAGACATTTCTCCAGAGCGCCGATGACGTCACTCAGATCCCATTGAGAAAACCGGCAATCTCAGTGCCCCTGTGCCGTAGACAACGGTGTACTCTTTTTTGCAACATCACCTAAACCTACGCGGTTTAGGAGATATTTGCCGACACCTACAGGTAAGCCTTAATCTAGGCTTACCTGTAGGTGCAACCTGGCAAAGAGGGTTTACAACCACTTTAAAAGCGGACGTCCACACAAAAATGGAACCTCTGCTTTTTGGAACCCCCCTCTGGTGTCACATTTGCCACCTTTCGGGGGGGGGGGGGTGCAGATACCTGTCTAAGAGGTATTTTCACCCACTTCCGGGCATATACTCCCGTAGGGATCATGCCCCTTCCCGTCCCCCCGCAATCTTCTGGGAAACACAGGTCCCAGAAGACAGCAGGGACCAGTTAGGACGGGTAGCACGACTCGCACATGCGCAGTAGGGAACCAGGAAGTGAAGTCGCAACGCTTCACTACTGGACTCCCTCAGAGAGGATGGCGGTGGCAGCATCCGAAAACAAGGGCAGCCTCGGCTGCCGACATCGCGGGCACCCTGGACAGGTAAGTGTCCACTTATTAAAAGTCAGCAGCTGCAGTATTTGTAGCTGCTGGCTTTTAATAAATTATATATATATATATATATATATATATATATATATATATATATATATATATATATATATATATATATATATATATATATATATATATATATATATATATATATATATATATATATATATATATATATATATATATATATATTTTTTTTGTTGCTGGACCTCCGCTTTAAATACTATGGGCTCTTTTTTGTCCCTTCATTACTGCAATATCTGCTGGTGAAAAGCTTGCCCAAGTCAAAAAGTGGTTTTGCAGAAAAGTGTCCAAGAAAGTGCAATTTCTCTACTCTTTACCGCCACCCTTTGGACAACTTCTGCCATTGTTGTCTGATCTTTAGCATTGGTTCGGAGCATGCGTGTTTGTACTTTGGACTTTAGTACACACGATCGGATTAGCCGACTTAGGACATTTGTTGCCGGAAAGTTTGTCTGTTCTCACAGCGAACATTTGTCCGATGGAGCGTGCACACGGTCAGATTGTCCGATCAAACCGGTCCGAAGGAGGTTTGTTGTCAAAAAGTCCGATCGTGTGTACGGGCCTTAAAGTGGATGTGCGCTGAAAAAAAAAAAAAAAAAAATTATTAAAAGCCAGCATCTACAAATGCTGCAGCTGCTGACTTTTAATATTAGGACACTTATCTGTCCTGGAGTCCAGCGCTGATCGCAGCAGAGGACGAGCGATCGCTCGTCACTCTGCTGTTCCCCCCTCCATCCACGGTGAGGGAACCAGGAAGTGAAGCACTCCGGCTTCACTGCCCGGTTCCCTACGGCGCGAGTTGCGCTGCGCCTGCCGATTGGCTCCCGCTGTGTACTGGGAGCCGAGTGTTCCCAGCACACAACGGGGGAGGAGAGGGGCGGGAGGTGACGTCATGCCTGCAGTCTGCCCTGAGATCTTTAGACAGGTATCTGCACCCCCCTCCCCCCTGAAAGGTGTCAAATGTGACACCGGAGGGGGGGAGGGTTCCGATCAGCGTGAAGCTCCGCTTTTAAGACTGGGACGCCATTAAAGTTCATGTGCGCGTAAAGGCAGGCGTCCCAATACTTTTGGTAATATAGTACATCTCGCATTGCGTTCTGGGGTAAGTTCAGTGGCTTCAACTGTGTTAATTTGTAAGGACAGAGACATCTTCATGCTGAAAACTTCTAGGCATTAACTTCCTCAATAGAGATGCAAAGCCAATGGACTAGAGCTCAAAAGCTGCCATCTTATGATAAAAAAGTACAACTTTTTGTAAAAAATATGGTTTCTCTATATTGTGACACATCGGGGCTTTGCATGCAAAACATGTTGGAACTTAAAAGGGGTTGTAAATGTTTGTTTTTTATTTTCTAAAATTGTTTCCTTTAAGCTAGTGCATTGTTGGTTCACTTACCTTTTCCTTCAATTTCCCTTCTAAATTGTTTTTCTCTTTGTTTTCTGTGTCTGAATTTCTCACTTCCTGTTCCTCCTCAGTAAGCTGTTCTGGCTGACTAACCCCCAGGGGGTGATGGGGGCAAGCTTACAGGAAGTGAGAAATTCAGACAGAGGAAAAAAAAACAACATTTAGAAGGAAAAGCGAAGGAAAAAAGTGAACCAACAATGCACTAGCTTAAAAGGAACCCAAGGAAAAAAAAAAAAAAAAAGGGGGGAACATTTACAAACCCTTTAAAGCACAAGTAAACCCATTGATTTTACCGATTTATCAAAACGGTTACATTCAAGGCATGCCACAAATGAGAACTATCGTGGTCGCTTGTGTTCTCAAGGAACTGTCAAGCCACTGAAAGGCTGGTGTCAAATGATCACATGTGCGGCACCATGGCAACTGCAGATGAAACAGAGGCCAAGATGGCAGCTTCCTTGATTGTAAAGCGTAGGAGGGTTTAGTGTCGCTTTAACCACTTCAGCCCCGGACCATATTGCTGGTCAATGACCGGGACACTTTTTTGCGATTTGGCACTGCGTCGTTTTAACTGACAATTGCGCGGTCGTGCGACATGGCTCCCAAACAAAAATTAGGTCCTTTTTTTCCCCACAAATAGAGATTTCTTTTGGTGGTATTTGATCACCTCTGCGGTTTTTAGTTTTTGCGCTTTAAACAAAAATAGAGCGACAATTAAAAAAAAAAAAAAAAGAAAAAAAAAAAAGAATATTTTTTACTATAATAAATATCCCCCAAAACTATATAAAAAAACAATTGTTTCCTCAGTTTAGGCCAATACGTATTCTTCTACATATTTTTTGCAAAAAATATATATTATATATTCACAATAAGCGTTTATTGATTGGTTATAGCGTTTACAAACTAGGGGGATAGTTTTATGGCATTTTTATTAATATTTTAGTAATGGCGGCGATCAGCGTTTTTTTTTTCCGGTACTGCGACATTATGGCGGACACTTTTGACAAATTTTTGGGACCATTGGCATTTTTATAGAGATCAGTGCTATAAAAATGCATTGATTACTATAAAAATGCCACTGGCATTGAAGGGGTTAACACTAGGGGGCGAGGAAGGGGTTAATCATGTTCCCTGGGTGTGTTCTAACTGAAGGGGGGGGGTGTGGACTGACATGGGGAAATGACAAATCGCTGTTCATACATTGAATGAACAGACGATAGGCCATTTCCCCCCCCCCACCCCGACAGGACCTGGAGCTGTGCGTTTACACACACACAGCCCCCGGTTCTCGCTCTGTAATGAGCAATCACGGGTGCCCGGCAGTGATCGCACCTGCTGGGCACGTGCGTCGGGATCAGGGACGAGCGGGCAGCTCGTGCGCGCCCCTATTGGCTGAACGGCGAGTTGACGTATAGCTACATGATCTCACCCAGCCGAGCCGACCTGCCGCCGTATAACTGCGGCGGCCGGTGGTTAATAGCCATGGTACAAATTTGTTGAGGTTGTGCAAGTCAAAAAAATAAATGGTACCTACCTTGTGAGGTAATCCTTATACAAGCGTCCTGGTTACCAGAACATGTTCCTGTGGTTGTACACGGTCCGGGGGACATGCCGCACTTGTAACACTGGAGAGCAAGTCCTGTACAAAAGCAAAGAGTTAGATAGGAGAGCGTATACATGTCATTTCATGGCCTATGGGCAACAAACTTAAAGAGGAGTTCCACCCAAATTTGGAACTTCCTCTTAACCCACTCCTCTCCCCCTTACATGCCACATTTGGCATGTAATTTTTTTTGGGGGGGAGTAGGGGCTTCAGCACGAGTGGGACTTCCTGTCCCACTTCCTCCTTCCTGTAGGCGACTAAGCTTAATCGCCTTCAGGAAGTGGCTGCTGTAGGCGATCGCCTAGGACACGTCACAGGTCCTAGGCGATCTCCTGGCCAATTACACGGCGCCGCGCCGCTCGCGCATGCGCAGTGCCGCGCCGCTCGCGCAGTGGGTGCCCGGCCGTGAAGCCGAAAGCTGTCACGGCCGGGTGCCCACACTGAAAATGAAGACGCCGGCCGGGGAGGGGGGGAGAGGAGCGGAGCAGGCAAGTGCCTGTTTATTAAAAGCCAGCAGCTACACTTTTTGTTGCTGCTGACTTTTAATAAACATACAAATGGCTGGAACTCCCCTTTAACATCTTTCACAGTTACTGAAAAACACCACATTAACCACTTCATCCCTGGATCATTTGGCTCGCTAAAGACCAGGACATTGTTTGCGATTCGGCACTGCGTCGCTTTAACTGACAATTATGCAACGGTACTCCTAAACAAAATTGATGTCCCCCCCCCCACAAATACAGATTTCTTTTGGTGGTATTTGATCACCTCTGAGGTTTTTATTTTTTGCGCTATAAACAAAAGAAGAGCGACAATTTTGAAAAAAAAACAAACACAATATCTTTTACTTTTTGATTTAATAAATATAATTTAAAAAAAACTATTTTTTTCCCTCAGGTTTAGACCGATACGTATTCTTCTACATATTTTTGGTAAAAAAAAAAAAAAACACGCAATAAGCGTATTTGATCGGTTTGCACAAAAATTCTAGCATCTACAAAATAGGGAATAGAATTGTGGCTCCCCCCCCCCCCCCACTAGTAATGGCGGCGATCTGCGATTTTTATTGTGACCGTGACATTGCGGCGGACATATCGGACACTTGACACATTTTTGGGACCACATTTATACAGCGATTAGTGCTATAAAATTGCACCGATTACTGTGTAAATGTGACTGGCAGGGAAGAGGTTAACACTAGGGGGCGAGGAAGGGGTCAATATGTTCCCTAAAGTGTGTTCTAACTGTAGGGGACTCACAAGGGGAGGAGACCGATGTGTGTCCCTCTGTACTGAACACACATCGGTCTCCTCACCGCTGACAGGACATGGATCTGTGTGTTTACATGAGTGGGTTGGGACGGGCGGCGCTTTCCCATTTGTCTATAGAGAAATCCAGGAAGTAATTGCTTGTGGGCTTCACAATGCCCACAAGCAAAAATGACATCCATCAGAACAACGGAATATAAAGTGTTCTTTGCTAAGAAGTCTGCGGAACGGCGGCGCATTTAGACATAGTAAGTGACACTATGTATACAGCTAAAACGATTAACGAACGGACATACTTTAACCACTTCTCTACTTTGGGTGTTTTTCAGATTTGGTGTTTACAAGACTAAAACAGTTTTTTTTGCTAGAACATTACTTAAAACCCACAAACATTATATATTTATTTTTTTCCCAACACCCTAGAGAATAAAATGGCGATCATTTCAATACTTTTTGTCACACCATATTTGCGCAGCGGTCCTACAAGCGCACTTTTTTTGGAAAAAAATCACTTTTTTTAATAAAAAAATAAGACAGCAATAAATTTGGCCCAATTTTTTTATATATTGTGAAAGATAATGTTACGCCGAGTAAAATTGTACCCAACATGTCACGCTTACAAATTGCGCCCGCTCGTGGCATGGCGTCAAACTTTTACCCTTAAAAATCTCGATAGGCGACGTTTAAAAAATTCTATAGGTTGCATTTTGCCATAACGATCGCGGCGATACCTCACTTGTGTCGTTTGAACACCGTTTTCATATGCTGGCGCTACTCGCGTATGCGTTCGCTTCTGCGCATGGGCTCGTCGGGACGGGGCGCTTGAAAAAAAAAAAAAAAAAATTTTCTTATTTATTTTATTATTTTTTACACTGGAAAAAAAAAAAAAATGATCACTTTTATTCCTATTACAAGGAATGTAAACATCCCTTGTAATAGAAAAAAGCATGACAGGTCCTCTTAAATATTAGATCTGGGGTCAAAAAGACCTCAGATCTCATATATAGACTAAAATGCAAAAAAAAAGAAACTGTCATTTTTTCAAATGACAAAAAAAAAAAAAAAAATGTTTCTTTAAGAGGCTGGGCGGGACTGACGTTTTGACGTCACTTCCGCCCAGCAGCGCTATGGGGACGGGCGAAGGAGATTTTTCCTTCAGTCTCGTCCCCAGTCACCAGCCGAACGGTCCCGATCGCCAACGGCTACGGTAAGCGGCGGAAGGCGCGGGAGAGCGGCGGGGGCCCCTCTCCCACCGCCGATAACGGCGATCTCGCGGCGAATCCGCCGCGGAGACCGCCGTTATCGTTAACAGAACCGCTGACACTAAAGATTGATACCTCGGTTGTGGCAGCAGCTGCTGCCGTTTCCGAGATATCAATCTTTAAAGTTAGGCCGTATAAAGACGTACGGCGGTTTAGAAGTGGTTAAAAAATAAAAAAAATAAAAAAAATAATGCAAAATGTAGTGGAAACCCCGCTTTAACTTTGAATGAAAAAATAAAACGAGATGCCCAATATCCTGGATTTACCTTCAGTGCCCACATACCCCATGAAGGAGAAACGTTCTCCTTCACCTCCCCAGGTGCACACTTGGGTCTCGCATTACGGCATAAATGTGAAGATTGTACTGAATGTCAACGAACACTTACCTGAGGAACAGAGTACCAACAAGAGCAGGCCAAGAGGAAGAGCAAGACGAAATGCTGAAGTGCTATTCATGGCTCCTAGAACAAAGAAAGACCCAGAATATGTTATAAATGTAACGTACCAAGAGATGCTAGATCATGCAAAGCTGGTGTGGGAATACCCAGAAGTGCCAGGTCTGGGTTTGCACCACAACACACCCGTTGTACAGCTTTGAATAACATACACTTAGGCCAGGATTATGCAACCTAATTTATCACTATAGCTTTGCATTGTATATCTTATCAATTATAATAAGCTGAAAGAGCAACTGTACCCTTGCCCTTGGTACAATGTACCCATTCCCCTGAGTGCTGCTGACCCACCTACCTTACCACCACCAGCCACTCTGACAGATCAGCTTTGCATCTGGTACTTGTGGTTTCACAGATCAGCAGCAATGCTATTCTGTTTCTTAAACATGAAAGGCTGCTCTGTCACTTGCAGCTCTATAAACTGATGATTTGGTCTTTCCTCTTTGCTGCACAGCAGTGGCATCACTAGGGTATGTGTCACCCGATGCGGTAAAACATGGTGTCACCCCCCCCTCTGTCTAGGCTGCCCAGCACCAAGCAGGCAGTGCACGGGGCGCACCCGAAATCAGCCCCTGTAAAATGATAGTATAGGGCAGTATAGTGGAAGGTTAGGGTAGTATAGAGTGGTATAGTGGCAGGTTGGTGTAGTGGGGTGGTATAGGACATGCTAGGTGGTATAGGGCATGTTGGGTTGCATAGGGCATGTTGGGGTTGTATATGGCAAGTTAGGGTGGTACAGGGCAGGTTGGGGTGGTATAGTGCAAGTTAGGGATGGCATGGGAAAGGCTGGGGTGGTATAGGGCAAGTTATGGTGGCATAGGGCAGATTGGGGTGGTACAGGGCAAGTTAGGGTGGCATGGGAAAGTTTGGGGTGGTACAGGGCAGGCTGGGGTGGCACAGGGCAGGCTGGGCATGTCAGCAAAAAAAAAAAAAAAAAAGAGAAGGATGGTGTCACCCCTCTAGCGGGTGTCACCCGGTGCGGACCGCACCCCCTAGCAACGCCTCTGCTGCACAGTACTGGAAGCGATAGCCAATAGACACTCACCTGACAGTTTATTAGGTACACCTTGCTAGTACCCGGTTGGACCCCATTGTTGCCTCCAGAACTGACTTAATTCCTCCTTCTTCCAGGTCTGGGGTGTTTGGCTGGAAGCATCGGCACATTCCCAGCGGCCGCAGCCTAAGGTCTCTTTTCGCACGGGCGGACCGTTCAGATCCGCCTGCCAGTTTTTTAGGCGGACCTGAACGGGCGCTCCGTGCTCCTCTATGGAGCCGCGGATGTCAGCGGTGACATGCCCGCTGAAATCCGACCCGCCTAAGTGTGACGGAGGAAAAACCTACTTTTCCATCCGTCTGGCGGATCAGGTGAACGCGGACAGACGGTCCGTCGTCATCCGATCCCCCCATAGGGGAGAGCGGAGAAAAGACAGGGCGGTCACTGCACAGTGTGCGGGGACCGCCCTGTCATCCGCCGGCTCAGCGGGGATCAACGGAGCGATCCTCGCTGAGCAAGCGGAGGTTCACGGGACGGATCATTACTGATCCGCCCTGTGTGAAAAGGGCCTAATCCTATTCGCGATCTGCGGTGAACATCAACCATTCCTGGTCGTGCTCATTCACAGGTGACTTGAGGCCCGGCCCGCACACAGTGACAGCACTCAGAGACTTGCGGTGCTTGCTGCGGCCAGTGCGAACATGAATGAGCCACTGTATTTATTTATATATATATATATATATATATATATATATATATATATATATATATATATATATATATATATATATATATATATATATATATATATATATATATATATATATATATATATATATATATATATATATATATATATATATATATATACACACATATACACACATATACACATACACATACATACACATACACACCAGTGATATCGCGCAGCACTTGTGGGCGTCAGGGAGCTGCTCCCAAAACGCAGGAGACACCCGCACCTCGCGGGAGACTTGGGATGTATAAGTCACAGAGCTCTGACTGGCCGGTGCCACGAACCCAGAATGAAGGACGGGTGGAGATGGAAGCCACCTCCAGCGATGATATGGCATTGCTGGAATGCTTCATTTTCAGGAAAGTTTCACATAATGTGCTAGTATGCGATGCAAGAATTTACCTTACAGGTAAAAAAAAAAAAAAAAAAAAAAAAAAAAAAAAAGAAGGAGCACAGCAGAAAAATAAAAAATGTCAAACGCACGTGTTACCATTTTTTTTTTTTATATTCTGAAAGATGATGTTCTGCCGAGTAATTGATACCCAACATGTCACGCTTCAAAGTTTCACCCGCTCGTGGAATGACATTTTACCCTTAAAAATCGCCATATGCGGCGTTCAAAAAAAAAAAAGTAAGAAGAGGAGAAGGTTACATGTTTTGAGTTACTGATGGAGGTATGGGGCTAGAATTATTGCTCTCGCTCTACCGATCGCTGCGATACCTCACATGTGTGGTTTGAACACAGTATACACCGCTACTCACGTTTGCTTTTGCTTCTGCACGCAAACGCAATTTTCTTATTTATTTTACCTTTTATTTTAACACAGTTCTTTTAAAAAAAAAAAAAAAAAAAAAAAAAAAAAGTCACTTTTATTCCTTGTAATAGAAAAAAAAAAAAAATTAAGCATGATCGGTGCTCTTAAATGTGAGATCGGGGGTCAAAAAGACCATTACCGGCGGCTCCGCGATACCCGGAAGTAACTCCGGGAGCGATGCCGTTGGGCAGAGCGATTTACGGGGACTTTGATCTAAGGTGAGTATTTGATAATGAGCTAGTATGCTACGCAATGGACAAGTCTGATCATTGGAGGCAAGCAGGCTGAGCTCCCAGCATAGCTAGAGAACTGACAACGCTGTGCTCTCCTGCTTAGTGAGGTCAGTTTGTAATAGGAAAGCAATACATGGTACAGCAGGCACATATCAGGAATATGAAGTGTTTTAACAAACACTTTAACCACTTCCCGACCGAATGGCACGGCAGGCAAATGGGCATACCTTGCATCCTTTGAATTTACGGCCCACGCGCCTCAGGAGTGCGCCCCCGCAAACTATGTTTGCCGGCGGCCTGCGATTGCAGTGAGAGGCAGAACAGATGTCTATGTAAACAAGGCATTTCCCTGTTCTGCCTTGTGACAAGACAGTTAATCTACTGTGGATCTCTGTCATCAGGAGCAGTGATCACTGTCGTGTCACTGGTAGCCCATCCCCCCCACACAGTTAGAATCACTCCCTAGGACACACTTAACCCCTTGATCGCCCCATAGTGTTTAACCCCCTTCCCTGCCAGTGTCATTTATACAGTAATCCAGTGTTTCTCAATTCCAGTCCTCAGGCCCCCCCCCCCCCCCAACAGGTCAGGTTTTCAGGATTTCCATTATTTTGCACAGGTGATTTGATCAGTTTCACTGCCTTAGTAATCACCACAGCCTTTTTATCTGAGGGAAATCCTGACCTGTTGGGGGGGGCCTGAGGACTGGAATTGAGAAACACTGCAGTAAGCAGTGGCTATTTATAGCACTGATCACTGTATAAATGACAATGGTCCCAAAATAGCGTCAAAAGGTGTCCGCCATAATGTCGCAGTCCCGAGAAAATTATTATTATTATTATTAGATCGCTGCCATTACTAGTAAAAAAAAAAAATGCCATAAATCTATCCCCTATTTTGTAGACGCTATAACTTTTGTGCAAATCAATAAACACTTATTTTTTTTTTACCAAAAATATGTAAAAGAATAAATGACAATGGTCCCAAAATAGCGTCAAAAGGTGTCCGCCATAATGTCGCAGTCCCGAGAAAATTATTATTATTATTATTAGATCGCTGCCATTACTAGTAAAAAAAAAAATGCCATAAATCTATCCCCTATTTTGTAGACGCTATAACTTTTGTGCAAATCAATAAACACTTATTTTTTTTTTACCAAAAATATGTAAAAGAATAAATGACAATGGTCCCAAAATAGCGTCAAAAGGTGTCCGCCATAATGTCGCAGTCCCGAGAAAATTATTATTATTATTATTATTATTATTATTATTATTAGATCGCTGCCATTACTAGTAAAAAAAAAAATGCCATAAATCTATCCCCCATTTTGTAGACGCTATAACTTTTGCGCAAATCAATAAACACTTATTTTTTTTACCAAAAATATGTAAAAGAATATGTATCGGGCTAAACTGAGGGAAAAAAATAGTTTTTTTTTCTATATTTTTGGGGGATATTTATCACAGCAAACAGTAAATAAATATTGCTTTTTTTTTTTTCAAAATTGTCGCTCCTTTTTTGTTTATAGCGCAAAAAAAAAAAAAAAAAAAAAAAACACCATACGCAGAGGTGATCAAATACCACCAAAAGAAAGCTCTATTTGTGAGAGAGAAAAAAAAAAAAAAAAAAAAGGGACGTAAATTTTGTTTCGGTACAATGTCGCACGACTGCGTAATTGTCAGCTAAAGCGACGCAGTGCCGTATCGAAAAAAATGCACTGGTCAGGAAGGGGCTAAATTCTTCCAGGGCTGAAGTGGTTAAGCGAAAAAAAAAAAAGGGGGGGGGGGGGGGGGGAGGGTACATATTGTATATTATCAATTCTCCAAGGGGATGCAAACTCTTGCGCACAACTGAAATATTATTATTAACAACAATAATATTCTATTATGGACACACATTAACCCATTATCGATGTACACGACACGTTTGCGTTGCATTAAAAAACATTTTCTAGATGCCCTCTGTGTTGGTCATAGGGCGTTTATGGCACGCTGACATTGGCATGAATAGGACGTGTTTGAGGAGCGGTAAAGTCAGCTGAACACATCAAATAAAACGTTGGCCCCTTAGGCGACACAAACATGACTACGTTAACATAACGCTGGCCGCTTCGATGCACACAACTGAGTGTTGACAGACGTTCGTTAGGCTGCATTCACAATTTCCTGTGTTGTTGTGCAATTTTGTGAGTTGCACTTAGGGCAGCTCATCCCCTTTTACGGGTTGCCCTATGCGTGATTGACGCTAAAAATAAATAAAAAGAGGGGGGGGGTACGGTTGTTGGGAATCACGCTTCTTTTTGGGCAAGCAGTGTGGCACATTTTGCCGAGATCCTGCCGTGCGACAGAATGGCATTGCGTTTGGGGTGCCGATAGGAATGACGGCACCCAAACTGCTGCGATTTGGGATCGTGGGCAGAATTGTGGCGATGTTGTCCGCGATCCCAAATTGTGAGAGGCGAACGGAGCCTGAGGCTTCCAAGGCTGGGTTCAGACTTGTGCGATGTGGAAACCAGCGGGGATTCCTGAGGTGCACCAGAATCGCCGGCGGTTCACACCGATCTCTGCGAACCTGCTGCAGAGGGGGGGTCAATGTAAAAAGTCAATGACACCCCCAGAGGGATTCGGAGATCGCAGTGCGAACTGTGAAATGGTGCGGGAATCGGATCGCATGGGTGTTCACTAGGGATGAGCTCCGGCGTGTTCGCACACTCCACGTGCAGAGCCCGCCAGGAAGTCTGCACGGCGCTGCGCTAATCACAGGCAGGGAGACTTAGTCCCGATGCTCGGCTGCAGAGATCGGGAAATGTCTCCCTGCCTGTGATTAGCGCAGCGCCGTGCAGACTTCGTGGTGGGCTCTGCACGTGGAGTGTGCAAACACCGGAACTCATCCCTAGTGTTCACGTGATTCCATTGCGGACCAAAAAATAAATAAAGAATCCTGCGATATTTTGGTGCGAATGTTTGTATGGCTGAATTCGCAACACACAGACAACGCAAGCAATCTGCGGTGTGAATCACATGCGATGTCTGTGATCGCTCAAGTGTGAACCCAAACACAGATGAAACGCCTGCTTTTGGTGCATAGAACCACAAGTCCCAGCATGCCTTATTAATACCAGGATAGCCTGCGCAACTACATGTAATCTGCAATCTGGCCAATGTTTTACTGCCCTTGAAATAACACAGCACAGGGATCCTGGATATAAAAATTACACGCCCAGAAAACCGCGCAGACACTGAATAATAGGCAAACCTCAGGCTATACCACCCAGATGTAAATGAAGCGTAAATAATACACCCCCCCTATGTGTCAGTTCTATAAGAAGACAGGAGAAGCGCCCACCCAAACATGGAGGATCTCTCCTTGTCTACAGAGGACAATCATACAATACAATGCCCCCTGCCCAGGATCTGCCAATATGAAGGAAGGTGGGCACCATCCAGCAGATTCCCCCACAGCTCACCCATCATAACAAACTGATATAATACAGGAGAGGAGGACTCACCACTGTGCTGTCAGATGACTGTATGGAGAGCAGACTGCAAACACAAGACCTAATCTGGAGTCCAGGCTCCACCCAGCTGTCAGAGGAGGGGCTTAAGATTGACCCCTTATGTGCCAAACTGCAAGCTTCAAATGAGTGTTCCTACCAAGCAACCTATAAGCAAGCAGCATGTCTTGTTTGTCTTTTATTTATTTTTTTGTCTGTTTTTTGTTGTTTTCTGTTTGTTTATGCTTTATTAATGCTATATTTTTGTTTATTAAGATATTTTGTTATGTTGTCTTTTAAGAAGACTTTATTAAACGGTCCTTGCCTGGGGAACTTCTATATCATGGGGCAGATTCACAGAGATCGGCGTATCTCTGTGCGGGCGTAGCGCATCTCGTATGCGCTACGCCGACGTAACCTAGAGAGGCAAGTACAGTATTCACAAAGCACTTGCTCCCTAAGTTACGGCGGCGTAACGTAAATGGGCCGGCGTAAGCCCGCGTAATTCAAAGTAGGCTGGTAGTGGGCGTGTTGTATTATAATGAATCGTGACCCCATGTAAATGAAGCGCCGTACGAACGGCGCATGCGCCCTAAGATACGACGGCTCAATGGCAACGACGTGAACGTAACCTACGCCCAGCCCCATTCACGTACGACTTACGTAAACGGCGTAAAAACATGCGCTTGTTCTGACGTCCATACTTTGCATTACCTGCGCCTCATATAGCAGGGGTAACTTTATGCCGGACGTAAGCCTTACGTAAACGGCGTAGCGGGCGCAAGTACGTTTGTGAATCGGCGTATCTAGGTAATTTGCATATTCAACGCGTAAATCAATGGAAGCGCCCCTTACGGCCAGCGTAAATATGCACCCAAGATACGACGGCGTAGGAGACTTACGACGGTCGTAGCTTGGCAAAATTCAGGCGTATCTTGTTCCCTGAATAGGGCGCATAGATACGATGGCGCATCACAGAACTTACGCTGTGTATCAATAGATACGTCAGCGTAAGTCGTCTGTGAATCTGGCCCTAGGTGTGATAGCAAATTACACTCTTAGGCCTCGTACACACGATAGGTTAACCAGAGGACAACGGTCTGATGGACCGTTTTCATTGGTCAAAACCGATCGTGTGTGGGCCCCATAGGTTATTTAACCATCGGTTAAAAAAAAGCCAACTTGCTTTAAATATAACCGATGGATTCCTAACCGATGGGAAAAAAACGATCGTTAGTAGGCACAACCATCGGTTAAAAATCCAGGCATGCTCAGAATCAAGTCGACGCATGCTTGGAAGCATTGAACTTCGTTTTTTTCAGCACGTCGTGTTTTACGTCACCGCGTTCTGACACGATCGGTTATTTAACCTATGGTGTGTAGGCGTGACGGACCATCAGTCAGCTTCATCGGTTAACTGATGAAAACGGTCCATCAGACCGTTCTCATCGGATGGACCGATCGTGTGTACAGGGCTTTACAGACGCTTACACACGATCGGACATTCCAACAACAAAACCGTGGATTTTTTTCCGACGGAATGTTGGCTCACACTTGTCTTGCATACACACGGTCACACAAATGTCGTCGTCGAAAATTCTGAACGTCAAGAACGTACAACACTACGACGAGCTGAGAAAAATGAAGTTCAATGATTCCGAGCATGCGTTGAATTGTTTCCGAGCATGCGTAGGCTTTTTGTGCGTCGGAATTGCATACATACTTTGGAATTTCCGACAAGGACTTTTGTTGTCGGAAAAATTGAGAACCAGCACTCAAAAATTTGTTGTCGGAAATTCAGACAGTAAATGTCCGATGGAGCCTACACACGGTCGGATTTTCCGACAACAAGCTTACATCGAACATTTGTTGTCGGAAATTCCGATCGTGTGTACGCTGCATATTAGTGTTAGGCCCCGTACACACGAGAGGATCGATCCGCTGAAATTGATCCGCGGATCGGTTTCATCGGATAGATCCGCTGGTGTGTACGATACAGCGGATATTTATCCGCGGATATATTTCGGGCCGACCGATTTCCAGCGGATAAAAATTTCTTAGCATCGATCCGGTGGTCTGTACAGACTCACCGGATCGATCCGTCCGAACCCATCCCTCGCATGCGTCGTAATGATTCGACGCATGCGTGGAATTCCTTATATGACAGCGTCGCGCACGTCGCCGAGTCATCATCGCGGCGACGGCGCGACACGTCATCGCAATGGGAATTCGGCGCGGATTTCGATCCGATGGTGTGTACACTGCATCGGATCAAAATCCTCAGAGGATTCATCCGCGGAAACGGTCCGGAGGACCGTATCCGCGGATAAATCCTATCGTGTGTACTAGGCATAAGGATAGTTTATCTGTTATGAAAATAACAATGAAAATAAGATATATATGCTAAAATAATAATAATAATAAAAAATAAAAAAAACATATCATTTGTGTCTAAAGCCTCGTTCAGTACACACGATCAGGTTTTCCGACAACAATTGTGTGATGGAAGGGTTTTGTCCGATAATCCGACCGTCTGTACGCTCCATCGGACAATTGTTGTCGGAATTTCAGACAACAAATGTTTTATAGCACGCTCTCAAATTTTCCAACAACAAATGTGTGCCGTCGGATTATCCGATCGTGTGTACACAAGTCCATCAGAATGAAATCCAATGTACAAACACGCATGCTCTGAACCAATTCTAACCATACCAAAACATTAGCAGAAGTTGCCCAAAGGGTGGCGCTAAAGAGCAGAAAAAACAGGTCGTTTTGTGTATGTTGGCTGAAAACGTTCTCCCGTCTGCATACAGAACAAGTTCACAGACAAACGCCCTTTGAACAAAATTCCACGGATTTGTCCGATGGAAATCCAATCGTGTGCACGAGGCTTAAGGGCTCGTTTGCACCACAATCTCTGCTTTCAGGGCCAGTCCAATGTGGGCTTTTTTTCTGCATCAAAAATGCATGGATAGTAGGTTATAGAAACGCAGCCCAGATGTGTTCCAGATTCTTTTCTGCATGCGCGTTTTTGATGCAGTCCAGGGCATTCCCCCTCTTTTTTTTAACATTAAAATAAGGACATGTGTGTTCCAGTGCGTTTTTGGTGCATTTTGTTGCGTTTTTGATGCTTTTTATAGCGTTCCAGTGCAGGAAAAATGCAGCATGTTCTACTTTTTTTTAGGCAGAAATGTGGTGTGAACTGGCCAGGGCCCGCTTAAGAACATCATGGGCCTGGTGCAGAGGATTTTGGTGGGGCCTTTTAGGCTGCATTCACACCTCCGCGACAAGTAACGCCGCGTACGCGGCGTATTTTGGCGCGAATAGTGTAACTTTTTTTTTACAAATCCTTCCTATTGCTTTGTATGGCCGAACGCCAATGCCGCCTGAAAAAAAGGGTCCGGGACTTTTTTTCATGCCGCAGGTGTACGACGTCTATGAGATGTGAACCATCTCATAGACAGCAATGGGAATTCTCCCCTCCAGCGGGTGTGAATGGGGTGTAATAAATAATAAATAAATGCGTGGGAATGACATGAAAGCAGCCTGGCCAAGGCAAGTGACCAAAGGCACAGAACCCAGAAGGAAGACTGGGTGAAGATGGAAGTGTCCAGGCCCCGCCTGATTCATCGCAGCACTGGAGGGCTCAGTCTGAAAATTGAAGTGTACACTAATGTGCTAATATGCTGTGCATACTTGTACGTTGTGGCATAACCTACCCCAGGGCCTCTAAAAAGTAGTAATGTCAGGAAAGTTTACTACCGCTTTATTATCACAGGATCCCAGGAGCCTCTCATGGGGCCCCCTACTGACCCGGTGGACGGTGGCCCTTGGGCAGTGCCTAAGTGCACAGTTGCCAACATTTAAAAAATATTTTCAGGGCCACTTTTTTTATATAAGTGCTATATTTAGAGTAGCTGAGATCCCCGATGTTCCTCTATACATCATAGTAGTAATCACAAAATTAAATGAGTACTAATAATGGGGCAGAACAAATATGAGAACTGATATTTCTTTTAGTTGAACTAACAAAAGTGTGTCCATTCTAGAGCTGGTAACATTGAGGATATTCAGTATAATTTTAAAGAACTGTTTTTGTGGGTAAGCGACATAGGGGAGGAGTATGGACGGTATATAAGTGGGAAGTATGTGCAGGTGAGGGAGAGGAATGTGGAGGGTCTAACAGTACTATGTACAGGAGAGGAGTACAAAGGGTACGGAAAAAAGCACTATGTACAGGAGTGGAGTGTGAAGGGTATGACAATGGGCAGTATGTACAGGAAGAGTGAGGGGGTATGACAGAGGGTAGTACGTACCAGAGAGAAGTGTGGAGGGTATGATGGGGCAGTATGTACAGGAGAGGAGTGTGGAGGGTATGACAGTGGGCAGTATGTACAGGAGAGGAATGTAGACGGTATGATAGTGGGCTCTATGTATAGGAGAGGAGTGTGGAGGGTATGACAGTGAACACTATGTATAGGAGAGGAGTGTGGAGGGTATGACAGTGGGCACTATGTATAGGAGAGGAGTGTGGAGGGTATGACAGTGAGCAGTATGTACAGGAGAGGAGTGTGGAGGGTGCGACAGTGGGCACTAAGTACAGGAGAGAAGTGTATGACAGCAGGCACTATGTACAGGAGAGGAGTGTGAAGGGTATGACAGTGGGCGCTATGTATAGGAGAGGAGTGTGGAGGGTATGACAGTGGGCACTATGTACAGGAGAGGAGTGTGTAGGGTATGACAGTGGGTACTATGTATAGGAGAGAAGTGTGGAGAGTATGACAGTGGGCACTATGTACAGGAGAGGAGTGTGGAGAGTATGACAGTGAGCACTATGTACAGGAGTGGAAGGATATTTAGGGACTGAGTAGTGGTTAAGCGGGTCATACATGGATTGAAATTACGCCAATTATGCAGAGACCAGCCATAGTCAATCTATGTATGGGCTAGCTGGTTTTACACAAGTCAATCTATTAATCAACTTGAGTACAACCAGCCTGTTTTTTTTTTCTTAAAACAATCAGTGCTGCCAGCTAAAGTTAGCAACACTGATCATTGTACGCACTGGCAGAACACAATAACACTGCAGGAGTGATTCCCCCATCCACAGGTCAGCAGGTGAGAGGGTGTGTGGGGACAGGCTGGGGAGAGATACTAGTCAGTGGCTGGGTAGGCACTGGTAGTATCAGAGCCAGATACACACAGGTTACATACGCCACGATCGTTAGAGCGAGAACAATAATTCTAGTACTAGACTTCCTCTGTAACTCTAAACATGTAACCTTAAAACAATTGAAAGCATCGCTTAGGATACCAAAAAAAAATTGTGCTAACTTAACTAACTAGTGTTTTTTTAATGAATGAAACATTTTTTTCCAAAAATTTGAAAAATTGCTGCGCAAATACCGTGCTAGAGCTGCACAATTAATCGTTAAAAAAATCGTGATCTCGATTCAACCCCCCTGACGATCTTCAATGCAGAGTTTGCTGATTCTTTCATATAACAAGCGAAAAGACTTTCAGCTATCAAAAGAAAATATCCGGGCAGTCTGCCAAGTTTTTAAAAGGAAACATTGTAACTAACGCTTCCTTCTTAGATCAAAGGGATACACTTCTGTGTGTAAATAAAAAATCTGGGCAGTCTGCGAAGTTTGTAAACAAAATGAAACATTGTAACTAACTAACATTGTAACTAAATTTAACCACTTAAAGTCCAACACTTGTTTCTTAAGTTAGAAAGCAATATTATTTGCTAGAAAATTACTTGGAACTGCCAAACATTATATATATTTTAGCAGAGACTCTAGGGAATACAATGGCTATTGCTGCAATATGTTATGTCACACTGCATTTTCCCACTTCAATGAATAATAAAAACCATAAAAACAAAACAGTGAAGTTAGCCCATTTTTTTTTGTTTTAATGTGAAAGATGATGTTACGCCGCAACAATCGTGAGAGAAGCAAAAAAAATTCAATTCTCATTTTAGCCAGAATCGTGCAGCTCTGTACCCTGCAACATAAAAAGTGCAAAGACCACCATAGAGTAATTTTCTAGCAAAAAACAAATGATGATTTTTACATGTAGTAGAGAAGTGTCAGAATTGGCCTGGGTGGCAAGGGGTTAATTACCATGAGTAATATACAAATAATTATTATAAGCACTGTGATCCTATCAGTCTGCTGCAGTGTGTCAGCTTGTAGTTATATTGGCCGCTCTGTATGTAGCTTCTGACAGGCTGTGCAAGCAGGCCCGTATCTCCGGAACCATAAATGATAGCCGTCCCATATTTTAACCAGTTGTGGGGTAGCTCTTCCCATGCCTACCCCCAAATGTGGGGTTTCTGTGACCTCTGGTCATCGAGCTACAACCCCCCAAATTCTATCTTAGAAAAAAAAAATCTTAAAAAAAAAAAAAAAAAAATTTATTTATTTTTTTTTTTTTGAGCAAATGGGCCTATCTTGAGAAAGGGGCCTGGAGCTGCAGCTCCATCAGCCCCATTGTTAATCCGGCCCTGGAACTGGCCCATATGGTTTTCAATGACTTAGGCCCAGATTCACAAAAGAGATACGCCGTCGTATCTCTGTTTTAGGGTCTTCCTAACTATGCGACTGGTTCATAGAATCAGTTACGCATAGTTAGCCCTAAGATCCGACAGGTGTAATTGTTTTACACTGTCGGATCTTAGGATGCAATACCTCGGCCGCTGCTGGGGGGAGTTTGCGTCGTAAACCAGCGTCGGGTATGCAAATTAGTAGTTACGGCGATCTACGACGGTTTTTCGCGTTCGCTACGTCGCTGCTAGTCTAGTTTCCCGTCGCAAAGTTAGTCGTCGTTTTTGCTGCCCTAACTTTACACAGCACACGTATGTGCTGTATAAAGTATGGCCGTTGGTTCCCGCGTCGAAATTTTTAAATTTTTTGTCCTTGCGTAAGACGTCCGGTTTCAGCGGACATGTTCGGTCATGTGTACGGGGCCTTAGCCTTAACATTCCACCATTAGGCCAATAGAAGGAGCAGTGGCTCAGAGCGCGTAGCCCAAGCCTTGTCTTGACAGCCACAGGACAAGCCAGGACTACCACGCCTTTACAGAAGAGCCTGATTATTCATTATTTCTTGTGATTGCATATTTTGCCATTAAAGGAACTGTAATACTGCACTTAGGTGGCGCTTCCTTTTCTTCCTTTTTCTTGTTTACTACAGAGCCAGCTCTCTGAGGACAGCAGCCGCTATTTGAACAGCTATTTCTATTGTTTCTTAAACCCTTGAACTGCTTGACACTTTTATTATCAGCTAATTGCTATATCCCAATTTATGTATTTTCGCTGACAGTTACTTTTACCTATAGCCATAAATTATGCTTGACATATAAAGCAAGGAGTATTCTTTAACTGCCTGTCCCCTCACCCGCGTATTTTATTACAGTGGGGAGATGTCTGTGGATATTACAGTGGGGGAGATGTCTGTGGATATTACAGTGGGGGAGATGTCTGTGGATATTACAGTGGGGGAGATGTCTGTGGATATTACAGTGGGGGAGATGTCTGTGGATATTACAGTGGGGGAGATGTCTGTGGATATTACAGTGGGGGAGATGTCTGTGGATATTACAGTGGGGGAGATGTCTGTGGATATTACAGTGGGGGAGATGTCTGTGGATATTACAGCGGGGGAGATGTCTGTGGATATTACAGTGGGGGGGGATGTTTGTGGATAATACAGCGGGGGAGATGTCTGTGGATATTACAGTGGGGGGGAGATGTCTGTGGATAATACAGTGGGGGAGATGTCTGTGGATATTACAGTGGGGGAGATGTCTGTGGATATTACAGTGGGGGGGAGATGTCTGTGGATAATACAGTGGGGGAGATGTCTGTGGATATTACAGTGGGGGAGATGTCTGTGGATATTACAGTGGGCGAGATGTCTGTGGATATTACAGTGGGGGGGGGAGACGTCTGTGGATAATACAGTGGGGGAGATGTCTGTGGATATTACAGTGGGGGAGATGTCTGTGGATATTACAGTGGGGAGATGTCTGTGGATATTACAGTGGGGGAGATGTCTGTGGATATTACAGTGGGGGAGATGTCTGTGGATATTACAGTGGGGGAGATGTCTGTGGATATTACAGTGGGGGGGGGGAGATGTCTGTGGATATTACAGTGGGGGAGATGTCTGTGGATAATACAGTGGGGGAGATGTCTGTGGATAATACAGTGGGGGAGATGTCTGTGGATATTACAGTGGGGGGGGGGGGGGAGATGTCTGTGGATATTACAGTGGGGGAGATGTCTGTGGATATTACAGTGGGGGGGGGGGAGATGTCTGTGGATATTACAGTGGGGGAGATGTCTGTGGAGATTACAGTGGGGGAGATGCCTGTGGATATTACAGTGGAGGAGATGTCTGTGGATATTACAGTGGGGGAGATGTCTGTGGATATTACAGCGGGGGAGATGTCTGTGGATATTACAGTGGGGGGGGATGTTTGTGGATAATACAGCGGGGGAGATGTCTGTGGATATTACAGTGGGGGGGAGATGTCTGTGGATAATACAGTGGGGGAGATGTCTGTGGATATTACAGTGGGGGAGATGTCTGTGGATATTACAGTGGGGGGGAGATGTCTGTGGATAATACAGTGGGGGAGATGTCTGTGGATATTACAGTGGGGGAGATGTCTGTGGATATTACAGTGGGCGAGATGTCTGTGGATATTACAGTGGGGGGGGGGAGACGTCTGTGGATAATACAGTGGGGGAGATGTCTGTGGATATTACAGTGGGGGAGATGTCTGTGGATATTACAGTGGGGAGATGTCTGTGGATATTACAGTGGGGGAGATGTCTGTGGATATTACAGTGGGGGAGATGTCTGTGGATATTACAGTGGGGGAGATGTCTGTGGATATTACAGTGGGGGGGGAGATGTCTGTGGATATTACAGTGGGGGAGATGTCTGTGGATAATACAGTGGGGGAGATGTCTGTGGATAATACAGTGGGGGAGATGTCTGTGGATATTACAGTGGGGGGGGGGGAGATGTCTGTGGATATTACAGTGGGGGAGATGTCTGTGGATATTACAGTGGGGGATATGTCTGTGGATATTACAGTGGGGGAGATGTCTGTGGATATTATAGTGGGGAGATGTCTGTGGATATTACAGTGGGGAGATGTCTGTGGATATTACAGTGGGGGAGATGTCTGTGGATATTATAGTGGGGGAGATGTCTGTGGATATTACAGTGGGGAGATGTCTGTGGATATTACAGTGGGGAGATGTCTGTGGATATTACAGTGGGGGAGATGTCTGTGGATATTACAGTGGGGGAGATGTCTGTGGATATTACAGTGGGGGGAGATGTCTGTAGATATGACAGTGGGGGGAGATGTCTGTGGATATGACAGTGGGGGAGATGTCTGTGGATATTACAGTGGGGGAGATGTCTGTGGATATTGCAGTGGGGGAGATGTCTGGATATTACAGTGGGGGAGATGTCTGTGGATATTACAGTGGGGGAGATGTCTGGATATTACAGTGGAGGAGATGTCTGTGGATATTACAGTGGGGGAGATGTCTGTGGATATTACAGTGGGGGAGATGTCTGGATATTACAGTGGGGGAGATGTCTGTGGATATTACAGTGGGGGAGATGTCTGGATATTACAGTGGAGGAGATGTCTGTGGATATTACAGTGGGGACTATATATGGTGGTGATCTGAAAAATGTATGTGCGTTATAATTAATCGAAATTAGCCAATCGATTAAAAAAATCGATTAATCGAACACAAACATTTTAATCAGTAACAGCCCTAGCCTAAAGTGATGAAGAAATTAAATTTTTTATTTATTGGATGTGTTTTATACCAGAAAGTAACAAATATTGTCTTGTTTTTTAAATTGTCGCTTTTTTTGTTTTTAGCGCCAAAAAAAAAAGGAACCCGCAGAGGTGACCAAATACCACCAAAAAAAAATCTCTATTTGTGGGGGAAAAAAGGACATCAATTTTATTTGGGCACAGTGTTGCACAACAGCGCAATAGTCAGTTGCCGTATTGCAAAAAATGGTCTGCTCGGGAAAGGGGGGGGGGGGGTAAAATCTTCTGGAGCTGAAGTGGTTAAAGTAAAAAAAAAAAAAAAAATCCATCTCAGATCAACATGAGCACCAATGGCCACGCTTTTTATACAAGTCCTGTTCAGAGCTGTATTGCTCATGAATTGTTCGGCGCCCACGGCGCTGGGAAAATCAAACAATACATAAGAAGCGTTTCTGACAATTGCACTTTTGTCTCTTGGTTTTGAGCGTGTGTGAATACATTGTTACATATATGATTATCTAATGCATCAACAAATATAACGGTGCGCTTGTTTGTTTCACACTGCGAGCCTCGCCCTGGCTGGCTCGCTAGAAATGAGTGTTGAAGCTTATTATTTACTTGAAGGAAACATTTTTGTGGACTTTGTACTTTGAAACTAAACTCAGGTTATCTTCGGTGAAAACTGCAAGTCAAATCCATTAGCGGACTCAGAGATACGAGGCTCGGTTCACAGCGGGGACCCCAGAACACAGCGGGGACCAGTGAGGACTCGCGCATGCGCAGTAGGGAACCGGGCAGTGAAGCCACAACGCTACACTTCCTGATTCCCTCACCGAGGATGGCGGTGGGGGCAGCCGAGAGACGAGCGATTACTCGTCTTTTGCTGCCGATGACGCTGGACTCCAGGACAGGTAAGTGTCCATTTATTAAAAGTCAGCAGCTGCTCGCCCCCTCCCCCTCAAGAGGCTTTCTCCACACCAGGGAGAAAGCCTTGCATTACTGTGTGGAGTTACAGACAGAAGAACAGGAAGTGAGGATTTCTCAGAAGAAATAAGGACATTTAACCACTTGCTTACTGGGCACATATACCCCCCTCCTGCCCAGGTGAAATTTCAGCTTCCGGCACTGCGTCGCTTTAACTGACAATTGCGCGGTCGTGCGACGTGGTCCCCAAACAAAATTGGCATCCTTTTTTCCCCACAAGTAGAGCTTTCTTTTGGTGGTATTTGATCACCTCTGTGGTTTTTATTTTTTGCGCTATAAACAAAAAAGAACGACAATTTTGAAAAAAAATACAATATTTTTTACTCGTTGCTCTAATAAATATCCCAATTTTTTTTTTTTTTTTTAAAAACATGTTTTTCAGTCTAGGCCGATACGTATTCTTCTACATATTTTTGGTAAAAAAAAAAAAAAAAAAAAAAAATCGCAATTAGCGACTGGTTTGCGAAAAATTATAGCGCCTACAAAATAGGGGACAGAATTTTTTTTTTTTTTTTTACTAGTGATGGCGGCGATCTGCGATTTTTATTGGGACTGCGACATTATGGCGGTACATCGGACACTTTTGGCACCATTCACATTTATACTGCGATCAGTGCTATAAATATGCACTAATTACTGTATAAATGTGACTGGCATTGAAGGGGTTAACACTAGGGGGTGGGGAAGGGGTTAAATGTGTATACTGCTTAGTGTTCTAACTGTGGGGGAAGGGGGGTGACTGGGGGAGGTGACCGATCTATGTCCCTATGTACAAGAGACACAGATCGGTTTCCTCTCTCCCCTGACAGGATGCTGTCTCTGTGAGAGCCGGCAATGAGAAATGATCTCATATGTTTACATATGAGATCATCTCTCATTGGCCGCACAGATCGCCTACCGAACGGCCACTCCGATTGGCCGTTCACGGCGATCTGTGATTGGCTGTGTCCAAGGGACACGGCCAGCACAGAGTTTCCCCGTTGCGGGAGCGGGCACGGGTAACGAGCAAAGGGGCGGACGTCAATTGACGTCCACTTGGATTTTCAGGTCCGCGCTGTAGCCGTCATTCGGCTATAGCGCGGGCCTCAAGTGGTTAAAAGCAAAATGGAAGGATGAGGTGAGTGAGTGAGAAACTTATATTGCGCAATACATGCGAACTGAATCGCCTCTGGGCGCTTGTTGAGGTAAGTGAAGGAGGACTGCACTAAGGTAAAGGAAGCTATTTAGGGGAAAAAATTGTACCTTTACAACCCCTTTAAGGAATTGTTTGTAGACAGGAAGGGTTGGGAGCTATCCTCTTTATCTAGATGCCACTACCCTATGAGTCACTGACATGCCCGCAGGAAGGGAGTTTGTGTGTTGTAATTTATCACATGCAGACCTAATCCAGGTTACTGGCTCACTAACAAAGCGTCCGGGAGGCAAGCTCTGGAGTGGCATTTTTTTTTTTTTCAGTTCAATAAATTTTTATTGGTCTCAACGCGAGGAATACAAAGGTTGGAATATTCCGATTGTTAACAAGGAACATATATCTGAAATACACATTTAACCCCTTCCTGCCTGCCCTAGCACCCCTTTTAAAAGTTCTCAGGGGGTGGTGATCATGTGATCACTACGATTGGTGGTCACAGTGCTCGCACGATCGGAAGCTGGTCCTGCTGCCTACCAATCTTTAGTCGGGACTGAGAACTGTTTTTGGCAGTCCAGTCTTTGTGCTGGGAGCATGGAGTGAGCGTGTACAACACAGGGGAAAGATTTATGGCATTTTTTTTATTTTATTTTTACTAGTAATGGCAGTGATCGATTTTTAGTGGGACTGCGACATTGCGGCGAACAGATCAGACAATTTTGACACCTTTTTGGGACCATTGACATTTATACAGCGATCAGTGCTAAAAACATGCACTGATCACTGTATAAATGACACTGGCAGGGAAGGGGTTAACACCAGGGGGGCGATCAAGGGGTTAATTGTGTTCCCTGGGTGTGTTCCCTAACTGTATGGGGGGGGGGGATGGGCTGCCTGGGAAAACACAGAGCAGGAAGACAAGATCCTATGTCCTCCCCTGTCAGAACGGAGGTCTGCCTTGTTTACTTCTGTCTCTGTGGGGAACGATCGTGGATGGCTGGCGGACATCGCATCCACCGGACCCGCTGACGGTGGCAACAACCAAGGGGTGAGTGGGCTGCTCTAAGTGTAATATTATTTATTATTATTATATAGGGTACTCATATAGCGCCGTCGATTTACGCAGGGCTTTACATATACATTGTACATTCACATCGGTCCCTATCATCAATCTAAAGTCCCTAACTCACATTCATATACTAGGGCCAATTTAAACAGAAGCCAATTTACCTACCAGCATGTCTTTGGAGTTTGGGAGGAAACCGAAGTACCTGGAGGAAACCCACGCAGGGAGAACATGTGAACTCCAGGCAGGTAGTGTTGTGGTTGGGATTTGAACCAGCAACCCTTTTAACTGCTAGGTGAGAGTGCTATTCACTACACCACTTGTACCCTTAAATAGTACAATAAGAGCCGGTTCACACTGGGGCGCCCTGGGATCCGACTTGAAGTTGCCCCAAGTCGTCCCAAGTCGCGTGGTTGAGAAAATCAATGCAAGTGAATGGAGCCGTCTTTATACACACTACTGAAGTCGCTCCGACTTCAGAAAAGGTTCTTGTACTACTTCAATCCGACTTGTAGGCAACTTGTAGCCATTGATTTCAATGGAAGTCGCCTCAGAAGTCTGATCTCTGTCTTAACTGAAGCAACAATACAGGAAGATAACATACATTTCTCAGGCAAACGGTAACCCCTCCATCAGAGCTGATTGTTGTTTGATTGGCCACTGGAAAGCCTCCTTTCCTGGAGGCGACTTGAAGTTTCCTTGTAAGTTGCCTGATGATTCGTACTCAAGTCGTGTCCAAGTTGCCTCCCAAAGTCGTGCTGGAAGTCGTGTTGCCCCTGTGTGAACCGGCTCTAAATGGTAAATATGAACTCACATTTAGTAAATACAGCAACAGGCAATATACCAAAAATTTCTGCCGGTATGGCAGGCATAGCTGTCTTTACCGCAGGGCAAACGGGGAAGCTGCCCAGGGCCCTGTCACTGTTAGGGGCCCAAAGCAGAGCCGCCTGTTATGCCCGCTAATCGGCGCTGAAAATCATCAGCGGTGTGCAGCCAGTGCCAGTGCTACTTTCTTTTTAGATCGAGTAGCGGCCCTGGCCATGGGTGGGTGGGGCCTTGAATTCCACTGACGCTATGGCCCGCCCCTTGCTATGCGTGCAGTGT
Source organism: Rana temporaria (assembly GCF_905171775.1). Classification (NCBI taxonomy): domain Eukaryota; kingdom Metazoa; phylum Chordata; class Amphibia; order Anura; family Ranidae; genus Rana; species Rana temporaria. The sequence goes on along the minus strand of NC_053499.1, from coordinate 19,457,932 downwards.
TTAGTGACCAGTGTACCTCGGAGGAGCAGGGGAGGAGTGAGACCGCGGAATGGAGAGGAGTGCTGCCTGGTTCCTGCTTTGTCAAGTGAAACTAGGCAGCGGCTAGCAGTGTGTGTGGACTGTGGAGAATTGTTTAGATCAGAGGCTGGAGCTGAGCTTGCCAGGACAAGGTAAGGTCTTCTTTCTCCTTCCCTGGCTCCCTATCCCCTTGCCATGCCATGCCATGTGTAAAATAGAGGAACTTTTTAAAACACTGACCAGACCTGCAGTCCAGAGTGAGGCCCCAGAGGACACAGCATAATTTACAGCACATGGCATTACTGTCTAAATTTAACTGCTTGATGGGCGTATTTTGGGCCTGGCTGGTTCACATGTATGTGTTTTGGCGGCCCACATTTGCGCAGGCACAGCAGCCCATTCATTTGAATAGGCCGCCATGCCTGCATTTTCTGGAAAAAAAAGCGCATGCCTCATGTAATAGGCTGCGCACACGGCACACCTATGCCCATCAAGCAATGAAATACAACACTGTCTGTCCATTCTGCTGTCTGCTGTGACTTATCTGCAGTTCCCGCACTGTCAAACTTGCTGCATTTTTAGATGCTTAGGTCACGCTTTTAAAAACAGTGCGTTTGTGTGTGCAAGAACTGCAGGTAAGTAGCATGGTGCAAAAGCAGAATGGATTTCAAGGCAACTGTATTTTTAAAATGCTGAATGCACCTTTTTTCTGCAGGAAACAAAGGCATGGCAGCCCATTCAAATCAATGGGCTGCTGTACCTGCACAAATGAGGACCGCCAAAACATACATGTGAACCAGCCAGGCCCAAAATAAGCTGGAGGGGGGCCCAAAAAAAATGTTTGCCCAGGGCCCAAACCATATTAAAGACGGCCCTGATGGCAGGTGTACCAATACTTTTGGTAATATAGAATATGTCTGGGTATAGTGTGCCTGAACCTGTAAGCACCTATATTTTTCTTTTACTTACTAAATGTGAGTGCATTTTTAACATTTACCATATTATTTAATAAATAATACTACAAGAGGCTAGAGCAGCCCACTCTCCCTTTGTTTTTTGTTTTTTTTTGCTAATGTATTTTTACATGCACTTATAAGAGCATCCACCAGGAGCAACTCCTTATCCACCCTCCATACATCTCCATTGGGAACCATTACAAGGGCGCCACCTGCTGGACACATTGATTAAAGCCTGTGTTACACTAGATTCATGACTCGCACATCATAATACATTTTTTAGACACACAACAAAAAAAAAGTTAGGGCCTGATTGTGAAACAATGTAAAGCAGCTGACACTATACCTAGTACAACGAAATGCAAACTAAAAAAAAAGTGCAGCGCTAAGTGAATAATGTATATACAATGAACAATGAACATATGAAATTACAATGAAATGGGCAAAAACATAAAATAAATCAATGTACAATCTCAGAACTTCAAATAGTGATCAATATGCTTAATGCGTCACATAAAAAAAAAAACATATACACAGCTCCACAAAAAAAATATGTGCATGAATTTGTAAAATAACAGAAAACTGAAAGTCACATAAATAATATACACTATATTACCAAAAGTATTGGGACGCCTGCCTTTACACGCACATGAACTTTAATGGCATTTCACTCTTCGTACATAGGGTTCAATATTACGTTAGGAGTTTGTCTATGGGAATGTTTGACTATTCTTCCGCATGTGTGAGGTCAGGCACGGATGTTGGATGAGAAGGCCTGGCTCACAGTCTCCCCTCTAATTCATCCCAAAGGTGTTCTATCCAGTTGAGGACGGACAGTCAAGTTTCTCCACCCCAAACTCGCTCATCCATGTCCTTATGGACCTTGCTTTGTGCACTTGTGCAAATCATTTGGTGGAGGGGGGATTATGGTGTGGGGGGTTGTTTTTCAGGGGTTGGGCTTGGCCCCTTAGTTCCAGTGAAGGGAACTCTTAAGGCGTCAGAATACCAAGACATTTTAGACAATTTCATTCTCCCAACTTTGTGGAAATAGTTTGGGGACGGCCCCTTCCTGTTCTAACATGACTGCACACTAGGGATGAGCTCCGGCGTGTTCGCATAGTCCACGTGCGGAGCCTGCCAGGAAGTCTGCACGGCGCTGCGCTAACCACAGGCAGGGAGACATTTCCCAATCTGTGCAGCCGAGCATCGGGAATATGTCTCCCTGCCTGTGATTAGCGCAGCGCCGTGCCGACTTCCTGGGGGGCTCTGCACGTGGACTATGCAAACACGCCAGAGCTCATCCCTACTGCACACCCGTGCGCATAGCAAGGTCCATAGAGACATGGATGAGTGAGTTTTGAGTGGAGGAATTTGACTCCTGACTTCAACCCAATAAAACACCTTTGGGATGAATTAGAGCGAAGAGTGCAAGTCAAGCCTTCTCGTCCACATCAGTGTCTAACCTCACCAATGTGCTTCTGGAAGAATGGTCAAACATTCCCATAGACACACTCCTAAACCTTGTGGACAGCCTTCCCAGAAGAGTTGAAGCTGTTATAGCTGCAAAGGGTGGGGCCAACTCAAATGATATGGACCAGTGCACAAAGCAAGGTCCATAAAGACATGGGTGAGCGAGTTTGAGGTTGAGAAACTTGACTGTCTTGCACAGACTCCTGACCCCAACCCGATAGAACACCTTTTGGATGAATTAGGCTCCATTCACATCTAGGCGTTTTCACGCCAGACGCCCGACGCTCGTGCCGCTGGAGGGGAGATTTCCCATTGGTGTCTATGGAGATGGTTCACATCTCACGCCGAACGCCGAAACGCCTGCCGCCTGAAAAAAAGTCCCGGACCCTTTTTTTCAGGCGGCATTGGTGCTCGGCCATAGACAACAATGTGTTGTAAAAAAAAAAAAAAAGACCCGTTTTGTCGCGGCAAAATACGCCGCATTACAGTGTGAATGCGGCCTTAGAGTGGAGAATGCACTCTCCTAAATAAGGATGAGCTCCGGCGTGTTCGCACACTCCATGTGCAGAGCCCGCCAGGAAGTCGGCACCGCGCTGCGCTAATCACAGGCAGGGAGACATTATCCCGATGCTCGGCTGCAGAGATTGGGAAATGTCTCCCTGCCTGTGATTAGCGCAGCGCGGTGCCGACTTCCTGGAGGGCTCTGCACATGGAGTGTGCGAACACGTCGGAGCTCATCCTTACTCCTAAACCTTGTGGACAGCCTTCCCAGAAGAGTTGAAGCTGTTATAGCTGCAGAGGGTGGGCCAACTCAATATTGAACCCTACGGACTAATGTCGCGTACACACGATCATTTTTCAGCATGTCTAAAAAACGACGTTTTCCCAACTTCATCATTTAAACGATGTTGCCCACACACCATCATTTAAAAAAAATGCTCTAGCAAAGCGCGGTGACGTACAACACGTACAACGGCACTATTAAGGGGAAGTTCCATGCGGATGGCGCCACCCTTTGGGCTGCTTTAGCTGATTCCGTGTTAGTAAAAGACGATTTGCGCTTTTCTGTCTGTTACAGCGTGATGAATGTGCTTACTCCATTACGAACGGTAGTTTTACCAGAACGAGCGCTCCCGTCTCATAACTTGCTTCTGAGCATACGCGGGTTTTTTTCGTTGTTTAGGCCACACACGACCATTTTTTACAACCCGAAAAACGACATAGTTTAAAACTACGTTAAAAAATGCAGCATGTTTGAATTTTTTTTTGTCTTTTTTCAGAACCTGAAAAATGATGTGAGGCCCACACACCATCATTCTAAATGACGTTTTTGAAAAACAGCGTTTTTTTCATACTAAAAAATGATCGTGTGTACGCGGCATAAGTGTTTTGGTGCACCCGGGAAGCACAGGTTGTTGCTGTATAAATACCTGTAATATATAAATATCTTCAATTTCCACATTGGATGGGCAGAGCTGACATTTTCCCCTCTTTGATAGAATACAACTAACGCCGGGTATAATAACGATAGAAAAGATTTATTATTTACATATACAGTAAGTCACAAGAAAACTATATGCAGTGATCTAACAGATCATACATGTATTACACACAAAAAAAAACGTAGATACAGCAAAATATATCCAAGAGCTTAATTCTTCTTGTAGTTATAAATAAATCAATAAATAAAATATAGTCACCGTTCATTACTTTAACCAGCATTTCATGTATAAAGCGATATTAAACCTAAAACCAAAACTGTAATATATTGCAGCTTACCAATCATTAGATGTGATTGCTGAATTTGGCCCAGATTCTCGTATCTGAGTGTAAAACTGTGCGGGCGTAACGTATGTGCTTTACGTTACGCCGCCGCAAGTTTTACAGGCAAGTGCTTTATTCACAAAGAACTTGCCTGTAAAGTTGTGGTGGCGTAGCGTAAATCACCCGGCGCAAGCCCGCCTAATTCAAATTAGCCGGGTAGGGGGCGTATAGCATTTAAATTAAGCGCGTTCCCACGCCGAACATAATGCGCATGCGCCGTCCCTAAAATTTCCCGACGTGCATTTCGCTAAATGACGTCGCAAGGATGTCATTGGTTTCGACGTGAACGTAAATGGGGTCCAACCCCATTCACGGACGACTTACGCAAACAACGTAAATTTTTAAATTTCGACGCGGGAACGACGGGCATACTTAACATTGGTTGCCCCTCATATAGCAGGGGCAACTTTACGCCGCGCAAATCTAACGTAAACGTCGTAACTTCACTGCGTCGACCGCGCGTACGTTCGGGAATTCTACTGGGTGGATCACCAGATGAAAATAGAAGAAAGTCCGTCTAAAAAAGAAAACGAATGCAGCCGTCGCATCTAAGAATTGGTGAGCTGCAATATAATAAATGTTTGATTCGACGTTTAATACTACTTTAATTAGGATGTTGGGAAATTATCACCAGAAGCCAACAGGATGTCCTAGGCTTAGACTACACATGCCACAAGCCAGTACCTGGATTTTATTTTGGGGGGCACTACCCACCCCTACCTCCCCATATAGGTGGCAGGCAGCAGCTCTATTTGTGGGGGAAAAAAGGACGTAAATTTTGTTTGGGAGCCACGTCGCACGACCGCGCAATTGTCAGTTAAAGCGACGCAGTGGCAAATCGCAAAAAGTGGCCTGGTCTTTGACCAGCGAAATGGTTTCGGGGCTGAAGTGGTTAATGAGTATGACTGATGGCTCTTTAACAAATTTTTTTTAAGGCTGAGAAGGCATCAGAGCATCCATTCTACACACACCTCTGATCGACAGAGACCCATTAGGGGCTCCTAAATCTCCTATTTATTTTCTTCCTATAAAAGTCATAAGGGAAGTTCACCACTCCAATAGGACTGAAAATTGAAGCTTTTCTTGGACTGTTCATGTGAATAAAAAAAGATAATAAGGAGTTGAAGGTGATACTGTACAGCAAAGGTCTTGAAACCAGGAACCCCTCATAAGACGTTCATTGACCCCCCCTCATTCTTCTCCAGTGGTGTCAAAGCCCATGTTTGTGTAGTGGGTCTTGTAGAGGTTCATTTCTGGGCGAAGGGCAGATACTCGTTTATCTACGTTGCTGAGGTTGTCATATAGCACTCCCTTGTTGGCCACGCTAATGCGTCGATAGATGCCCGTATTGTTCCAGGTGGGTACTGGAGACTGGACGACGTCTTGCGGCTCGGTCCTCTTTGGCCCCATGCAGCAGATAAACTTGTTCCTGAAAGCAGAAATTAAATTAAAATGATCGTACCGTTATTTTTAAATAACAAACATAATATTCTTATCTGCTCTGTGCAATGGTATTGCACAGAGCAGCTCAGATCCTCCTCTTCTCGGGTCCCCCACCAGTGCTTCTGGCTTCTCAGTGGGCCCATATTATGAAGCCCCTTCCTATTAGGGCACACCTGTGGGCTTGATCCAAAGCCCCTCTGCCTGCTTCTATAGACACAGACAGCCAGGCTTGGCACCACTCCCCAGCCCCTAGTCATGACTTGACTGACAGCAGCGAGAGCCAGTGGCACCTGCTGCTTTTAGCAAAGCCTGTGAAAGCAGGAAGAAAAAAGAGCCGCAACAAACCGCCACAGCACTGGATCGAGTAAGGACTCAGGTGAGTATAAGGAGGAGTTGTGAGGGGGCGATACACATCCTGAAACATGTTTTACCTTAAAGTGATTGTAACCAATCACCTTGTAAAACAACCCATTCGGTTTAAAATAGAAAGGCAAAATGTTTTTGTATAAATATAAAAAAAAAATTATAATCCCTTTTTTTCCTTTTTTGTAAGTGATCACATTCCCTCTGTTCTCAGCTACATAAGAGCAAGAGAGAGGTGAAGCCACAGCACACTGAGCTTGCCAGTTAATGGCTGTGCAGCAGGGGGGGGGGGTGTAAAGACAAGTCTGATCAACTGGAGGAGAGCACACTGAGTTCCCAGCATAGCTGGAGAACTGACCATGGTGTGCTCTCCTGCCTGGTGTGGTCAGCTTTTAATAGGAAATGAAGTGGACTAGCAGGAACACCAGAGATTTCGCACAAAGGAATCAATACAAAGAGAACAGGGTACTTTCCCATACAAGTACACGGTACAGCAGGCACATGAAGTGTTGCAGTAACAAACGATTTAATGCAGGGAATAAATTAAGGTACATTCTTTTTTAGAGTTTACAGCCACTTTAAACTAAACATCCTCTTTGTCATTGATTCCCTGTGAGGAAAATGTGCAATAGAGGAACAACCCCCAAAGGGCGGAGGCACAACCCTCAAGCCCTGGAATAGATGCCGAGTAAGCATGGGTGGAGCTAACCCCCTGCAACTGTGTTGGGACTTGCAAGGGACTCCAATAGAGGAACAACCCCCAAAGGGCGGAGGCACAACCCTCAAGCACTGGAATAGATGCCAAGTAAGCATGGGTGGAGCTAATCCCTGCAACTGTGTTGGGACTTGCAAGGGACTCCAATTGAGGAACAACCCCCAAAGGGCGGAGGCACAACCCTCAAGCCCTGGAATAGATGCCAAGTAAGCATGGGTGGAGCTAATCCCTGCAACTGTGTTGGGACTTGCAAGGGACTCCAATAGAGGAACAACCCCCAAAGGGCCGAGGCACAACCCTCAAGCACTGGAATAGATGCCAAGTAAGCATGGGTGGAGCTAATCCCTGCAACTGTGTTGGGACTTGCAAGGGACTCCAATAGAGGAACAACCCCCAAAGGGCGGAGGCACAACCCTCAAGCACTGGAATAGATGCCAAGTAAGCATGGGTGGAGCTAATCTCTGCAACTGTGTTGGGACTTGCAAGGGACTCTTGTACAACAGCAGTAGTGGGTGGACTAACCCCACTGCTCCCCTCATAGGTGGGATGAAACCCCAAACAAAAGGAGAAGAAATCTTTCAATGCCTCATTGTGGTTGATTTACTGTGAGGAAAATGTGTGCTGGAGGAACAACCCCCAAAGGGTAAAGGCACAACCCTAATGCACTGGAACATCTGAAAGTAAGCATGGGTGCAGCTAGCCTCCTGTAATTGTAATGGGACTTGCAAGGGACTCTTCTACAACATTACGTGAGTGGACTTACCCTGCTGCTCCCCTCATAGGTGTAATAGAACGCCCCCCCCCCCAAAAAAAGACAAAATCTTCCAATGGGGAGACCTGTTCAAGTAACAACTAACAAAAGTGGGATTTCTACTAATTTTGCGGCAATTTACATGTTGGATTTGGGTCTCTCTGGGCACAGCGAATGTAGTAACACCTCCCCGACAGTGACACAGATAAAAACCCGACAGACCCACTCTAAACTGGCCCACTCTATCCAAAACTAAACAAACAAAAAAGTTAGGGCTGGAGACGGGAGTTGAACTTTTAATTCTGCCAATACCCTTGGCTTCACAAACTTGGAAACAGACATTTGTTTGTTTTTTCGGCAAAACAGTTCATAGACTCTATTGGTTGTGGAAATATGTGAAAAACTTACCCCTTCATGAACACTGCTGCAAACAGCAATACTATGAAGATCAGGCTCAGCAAGCATGCCATGACGATTACCTTCCAGGCTGCAAATGATACATAGTAGAAAGCTCAGTACAGGTAAAAGCTAAATTCCGAGCACAAGAAAAAAAAACTACCCTTGCATAAGAGCCCTCCTACTCTAAGGGTTAAATGCTCATTAGGTCTAGGGGTGGAGAAAAAATGAGTAATACCCTCATGCGGGGTGACTGGTTCCCCAAGACTGTCCTCTCTTAGGCTGTCAAAAAAAGGCCAAGGAAAAATCCAAGGAAAATTCCAAGCTCTACTTACTGACCCGCCTGCAATTGCCTGTTGTCTGGTCTATGACATCCCTACTAATACACTTGTGCCGCGTACACACGACCGGAAATTCTGACAAGACATCTCCCCACTGTAATATCCACAGACATCTCCCCCACTGTAATATCCACAGACATCTCCCCCACTGTAATATCCACAGACATCTCCCCCACTGTAATATCCACAGACATCTCCCCCACTGTAATATCCACAGACATCTCCCCCACTGTAATATCCACAGACATCTCCCCCACTGTAATATCCACAGACATCTCCCCCACTGTAATATCCACAGACATCTCCCCCACTGTAATATCCACAGACATCTCCCCCACTGTAATATCCACAGACATCTCCCCCACTGTAATATCCACAGACATCTCCCCCACTGTAATATCCACAGACATCTCCCCACTGTAATATCCACAGACATCTCCCCCACTGTAATATCCACAGACATCTCCCCCACTGTAATATCCACAGACATCTCCCCACTGTAATATCCACAGACATCTCCCCACTGTAATATCCACAAACATCTCCCCCCACTGTAATATCCACAGACATCTCCCCCCCACTGTAATATCCACAGACATCTCCCCCCCACTGTAATATCCACAGACATCTCCCCACTGTAATATCCACAGACATCTCCCCCACTGTAATATCCACAGACATCTCCCCACTGTAATCCACAGACATCTCCCCCACTGTAATATCCACAGACATCTCCCCACTGTAATATCCACAGACATCTCCCCACTGTAATATCCACAGACATCTCCCCACTGTAATATCCACAGACATCTCCCTCACTGTAATATCCACAGACATCTCCCCCACTGTAATATCCACAGACATCTCCCCCACTGTAATATCCACAGACATCTCCCTCACTGTAATATCCACAGACATCTCCCCCACTGTAATATCCACAGACATCTCCCCCACTGTAATATCCACAGACATCTCCCCCACTGTAATATCCACAGACATCTCCCTCACTGTAATATCCACAGACATCTCCCTCACTGTAATATCCACAGACATCTCCCCACTGTAATATCCACAGACATCTCCCCCACCGTAATATTCACAGACATCTCCCCCACTGTAATATCCACAGACATCTCCCCCACTGTAATATCCACAGACATCTCCCCCACTGTAATATCCACAGACATCTCCTCCACTGTAATATCCACAGACATCTCCCCCACTGTAATATCCACAGACATCTCCCCACTGTAATATTCACAGACATCTCCCCCACTGTAATATTCAGACATCTCCCCCACTGTAATATTCACAGACATCTCCCCCACCGTAATATTCACAGACATCTCCCCCACCGTAATATTCACAGACATCTCCCCCACCGTAATATTCACAGACATCTCCCCCACTGTAATATCCACAGACATCTCCCCCACTGTAATATCCACAGACATCTCCCCCACTGTAATATCCACAGACATCTCCCCCACTGTAATATCCACAGACATCTCCCCCACTGTAATATCCACAGACATCTCCCTCACTGTAATATCCACAGACATCTCCCCCACTGTAATATCCACAGACATCTCCCCCACTGTAATATCCACAGACATCTCCCCACTGTAATATCCACAGACATCTCCCCCACTGTAATATCCACAGAACTCTCCACCAATGTAATATCCACAGACATCTCCACCAATGTAATATCCACAGACATCTCCCCCCACTGTAATATCCACAGACATCTCCCCCACTGTAATATCCACAGACATCTCCCCCACTGTAATATCCACAGACATCTCCCCACTGTAATATCCACAGACATCTCCACCAATGTAATATGGTCCACATCTCCCCCACTGAATAGGAAGATTAGTGCTTGCTTAGTCTTACCAGAGAAGCCGGCCGAACACGAGCAGTTGAGGCCAAGTGATGACGTCAGCGCGCCGCTCTAGGCTCACCTAGGCCGCCGCCGGGTGGACCAAGATGGTTGTCTCTCCGGGAGCTAGGCGGCCATGCTGGTCCACCCGGCGGCGGCCTAGGATAATAGCTTGTGGTGCTGCGAACATTTAGCCAGCGCTGTGTCCTACCAGCCCTACACATCAGATGGTAGATAAACAGTAATAATTAAAATAAATGCTTACTTCGGTCATCCTTGTTAATGATGACATCTGCCACTGCAAAGAAACACAATAAATGATTTATTATTTACAGGTACTTACATAGCGCCAACAATTTACGCAGCGCTATACATATATATTGTATATTCACATCAGTCCCTGCCCTCAAGGAGCTTACAATCTAATGTCTCTAACTCACATTCATATATACTAAAGGGGTTGTAAAGCTTCCCGTTTTTTCACCTTAATGCATCCTAGCGCCAGTCTTATGGGGTGGACTGGGCAGAGAGGCAAATTAGTCTAGTGCAGGCAGCCAGCATTCCGCAACTATGGGGGCGCGGCGCTTCTAATTTTGACTGTCCTATCATCCTGGACCACAAACCTTCCTCACTGTGCTATATGTTTTCTGCTGCACCATTGGCATGGTTATATCTTCTTAGTCCTTTCCATAAAATTATTGGAAATTTGTGCTTAAAGTAGAACTATATGAATACTTTTTATTTTTTTCATTTTGGATAGAGTAAGGGAGGGTTATAGCCCCTGTCAGTTTATTTTTTACCATCCCTGTCCCATTGCAGAGATTTCCCTTCACTTCCTGCCCCATAGCCAAACAGAAAGTGAGAGGAAATCTATGAAAATTAAGGGACTCCATAGCCCCCCCCCCCCCAGGCCCTAAGAACTAGGCGGGTCTTAAACAGCAAGGGGTGTGGCCTTGACAGGAAGGGGTGGCTCATATTTAAATTAGCGGGTGCACGAGTTTAGTCAGGCCTAGGGCAGCACAAAACCTAAAAACACTACTGCCTCCAGCCCCCCCCCCCCCCCCATTTACTTACCTGAGCCCTCGAAAGTCCTGCGTCAAACGCGCTGGCTTCTCGGCCCAGGCTTCTTGACTCTTCTCAGCTCTTCATTGGATAGATTGATAGCATCGCAGCCATTGGCTTGCGCTGCTGTCAATCAACTCCAATGATGCGAGGGGCGGGGCCGAGTACTGTAGTTGGAGGCTATGGACTCTTTAAAGGGTAAGTTCACCTTTTCATGAAAATTAAAAGGTGAACAAATTTCAAATATCTGGCCACCCTTCCAGACCCTGCTGCACATAGTGACTGTGATGCCCCCTTGCTGCTATTGTAGTGGTCTGTACATAACTCTACACAGAACTGGTGTGAGTTTCCATTATAATAGATGGACATTATAATACAATATAATCAGGAGATACGCTGTCTTATCTCCTATCTGAATCCGGGACACTGTGTTTAATTCCCACCTAATTGCAGCCTTCTGGTTTATCATTGACCAATTTGTTATTTTAATTAGCCTGTTTGGTTAGCGTAGTGTTTTTGTACTATACTTACAGGACGGGTTGTAGCAGAAGGCAGATGCCGTGCTCGCTGTATCATTGCACACACTGGGCGCAAAAACGTTGTTCTTAACTTCTCCAACTCCCCAGTTGTACCAGGCCACGCTATAAAGAAAAAAATCAGTGTGGAAAGATTAGTAAAAAAAATTTAAAAAACCATCACAGATTGCACATTCAGATTGTAACGTGTGGGGAGTTGTAGGTCCCTTGGGCGCTGCTTGCAGCCCTATGGTAATGTCAGGGGTCACGCTTGAGACCTCCTATACCAAGAAAGTTGCCACCACAGTTATATATAGACTGCAATCGAGGGGTGGATAATATGGACTGTGCATCATTTCTTTTTGGTTTCCTGGCTTTGGAAGAACCAAATTTGAACCAAACTATGATCAAATTTATAGGCCCTTCTGTATTGAACTATATTGTAATTGTAGCCTCCTCTTCTACATTATAAAGCACTGCGCAAACTGTTGGCACTATATAAATCCTGTATAAAAATAATACTGGTAATAATAATAATTTGTTTCCTAGAACCATGACAGGTTTATTGTATGTGCCATTGGCAAGACAAGGCCCTTGAGCAACCGGGACAAAAAGAACTAAGGGCCAGATTCAGATACAATTACGTTGCTCCACGGATGCGTAACGTATCTGATTTACGTTACACCGCCGCAGGTTTACAGCGCAAGTGCCTGATTCTCAAAACTCTTTCCTGTAAACTTGCAGCGGTTTAACGTAAATGCGCTCGGCGCAGGCCCGCCCAATTCAAATGGGGCGGGCACCATTTAAATTAGGCGCGTTCCCGCGCCGAACGTACTGCGCATTCTCCGTCGGGTAAATTACCCGACGTGCATTGCGCTAAATGACGTCGCACGGACGTTATTTGTTTAGATGTTAACGTAAATAGCGTCCAGCGCCATTCACGGACGACTTACGCAAACAACGTGGTCTTTTAAATTTCGACGCGGGAACGACGGCCATACTTAACATGGCTTAGAACAACTAGGGATCAGCCCTAATTTTACGCGGCGTAACTCAACGGAAACTACGTAAAGTTAGATCGACGGGCAGCGCGGACGTTCGGGAATTGCCGTAACTAGTCATTTTCATATTCTACGCCGACCGCAAGGGCCTCGCCACCTAGCGGCCGGCCTAGAATTGCATCCTTAAGATCCCACAGTGTAATTCAATTACACCTGTCGGATCTTAGGGCTAGCTATGCGTAACTGATTCTATGAATCAGTCGCATAGTTAGGACGGGCGGATCACAGAGATACGACGGCGTATCTCTTCTGTGAATCTGGCCCTAAGTGCCAACCTTCCCCCCTTCCCTTTTTTCCATGAGCTGCCCCTATTATCACCCCCTCCCACTGAAGCGCCTGTCTAACCTCGAATAAAATGAAGCCGGCTACTTGGTAACATCCATTGCGACAATTCTTTATTGACTGCATAGCAGGATACAGTAATAAAACGCCCAAGCGTTTTGGACAAAGCCTTGCTCAGTACATGTATGTACAGACATGCAATGAGTAATGCCGCGTACACACGACCGTTATTCATGTCATTGAAAAAAAATAAGTTTTTGCTCGAGCAAAGCGCGGTGACGTACAACACGTACGACGGCACTCTAAAGGGGAAGTTCCATTCGGATGGCGCCACCCTTGGGGCTGCTTTTGCCGATTTCGTGTTAGTAAAAGTTTGGTGAGAGACGATTCGCGCTTTTCAGTCTTCGTGCTTTTCAGTCTGTTAAAGCGTGACGAATGTGCTATCTCCATTACGAATGCTAGTTTTACCAGACCGAGCGCTCCCGTCTTATAACTTCTGAGCGTGCACGTTTTTTTCCCCCTTGTTAAAGTCTACACACGATCGTCGTTCACGATGTGAAAAACGACAAGAAAAAATAGAGCATGTTCTAAATTTTTAACGCCCATTTTTCTCTTGATAAAAATGCTCTGGAGCCTACACACGGTCGTTTTTCTTGACCAATTTAAAAATTTTTAATTTTAAATTTTGTCATGAAAAACGGTCGTGTGTACGCAGCATAAGGCTTCTGACGAAACGCGTTAGCCAATAAAGAATTGTCACAATGGATGTTACAGAGTAGCCAGCTTCATTGTATCAGAGGATTATTGCTACATTTAAAGGCATTTTGGCCAGAGCAGCAGTTTCCAGTCTCCCAGGAAATTTGCAGTAGAGCATGTTGTCTTTGCTCCTCCGTCTACCCGTCTGCTCAGCCCTGGTCTGCGCCATTTTTTTCAAGCTGACGGACAACAGATAGGCAATGCTCAAAGACAAAAGAAAAGCCTGTGGCATTTGTCAGATATTGAGGTCACCATTGTTCCTGCACATAACACATCCACCAATAACGAAGGTAGACAGACAAAAACAGAAACCCATCCACAAACCCAGAATGGTTTCTGTTGGGCAATGTTTTTAAATGCCGTCTATGCCCTTGCCTTGACCTGTTAACAACTGCTACCCCCATTTATTTTCCTGGAGTCACAGCTACAGGAAGTGAAGAAAAGAACTTCCCAATGGGGGGTCACAGACAGAAATAAGGGCATAACGAAAATGTAACTCTGGGTCACAAAAATGATAGTTCCCCCTTTGTAAACCAAAGTAAAGAAGAGTGGAGGGGCCAATTATCTGTGAGACATACGTGTTGTCTGGTATGTTTGTGATCTTGTCCACAATTTGCTTCTGTGTGGCTACTGAGCCAATGTCCATACAGGCCAAGCTGGCATTTTCATATGAAGGGACTCTGTTCTTTATAGCAGCGACAGTTATTGAACCTGAGTAAAAAAGAATCAAAGGATAAAGTGAGTTCCACGTATATTGTTGAAGTAATGCCCTCTTTCACAGAAGCGGTATATTCAAGTCCTGATTGGAAGTGTCTTGTAAGGCCTTCGTACACACGACCGAACATGTCCGCTGAAACTGGTCCGGCGGACCAGTTTCCGCGGACATGTTCGGTCGTGTGTACGGCCGACCGGACAATTTTCCGGCGGATCGGACAGGTTTCCAGCGGACAAATGTTTCTTAGCATGCTAAGAAACATGTCCGCTGGAAGCCTGTCCGTCGGACATGTTCGGTCGTCTGTACGACTCACCGGACATGTCCGCTTGGCCGATAGCCCTCGCATGCGTCAAAGTGATTCGACTCATGCATGGAAGCATTGACCTTCCAGGGTCGCGGACGTCGCCGCGTCATCGTTTGTGAGTTAGAATTATGCAGTGCCGAATCGCAAAAAATGGCCCGGTCATTGGGCAGCCGAATCCCCCGGGGCTGAAGGAATAGTGCTCCATTGTTGATATTAACCATAATATCAACAATGGAGCACTATTCCTTCTACTGACACCAATGATGGGGCACTGTTCCTCCTACTGATATAAACAATTTGGCATTATTTTTCCCATTGATGGGGCACTATTCCTCCCTCCTACTGACGCTATGCAATGTTTTTTACTCCCATTAGGGTGACCACGTGTTCCGGATTGCCCGGGACAATCATGCATTTTGCAGGTCTGTCCCGGGCACATTCATTCCAGGACAATACAGTGTCCCAGAATGAAACCGACACAGCCACCCCCCGGGCCAATCTGATGCCTTCAAAAAAGGCCGCCACATCACCGCTTTACTCACTGACAGTACTTGTCCTGGCCGGGAATGCCTGGAGGAGCACAGACCCCGCCCCCTGCTTGTGATTGGAGAAATCATAAATCCCGCCTCTTGTGTCCAACCACTGAGCCGTGATTCGTTACACCACAAGCTGATTTTTGGGAAGGGAGGGTGTCCCTGAATGGTCGTTTGGAAATGTGGTCACCCTTAGACCCCATTCACATCTGAGCGACAGCCGCGTTCGCGTGTAGCGGCGTATTTTGCCGCGAGTACAAAACTTTCACTTTTTTTTTTCTCAAAGTCTTCCCATTGCTGTCAATGGGAAAACGCCTATGTCGCCTGAAAAAAAGGGTCCGGGACTTTTTTTCAGGCGACAGGCGTTCGGCGTCTATGAGATGTGAACCATCTCCATAGACAGCAATGGGAATTCTCCCCTCGAGCGACAGAAGCGTCCGGCGTCGGGCGTTTTGTCGCTCAGGTGTGAATGCAGCCTAACTCCCATTGATCACCAAGCTTGAGATATTGTCTATTCCAGTTGATGGTGGGGCATGCCGCATTTTGTACTCCCACTGGCCACAGTCAGGCCCATCTAAATTCTGAAGGACAGTAAAGTGGCCCTTTGTTTAGAAGGTTTGGATACCCCTGGCCTATACATTACACAGCTACAGTTTTTCCATCTACTTCTCCGCCATGCCAATCATCAAGGCACACCTATAAGGAGTTTAGTAGCATGTCAGTCTATTCTTCAGAAACTCACCACCTCCATCTGCGCAGAAAACCGAATATATGAGCGGACAGTCTTTTATTAAAACTCCCATGTTGTAGCCAGCGCAGGGTTCGAAGGGGGTCAACCGCAGCATGACCAGCCTGTGCTCAACTATCCAGCCCCACCTGGGTAAAAGGGAAATCAATATATTTTTATTAGTGTTCCTCCATTCTGCATCATGTTTTTAACTAAACAGGAACACTGACACCCCGAACAATTAGTAAAGCAGACCCCCATAAAAAAACTTAATTCATAGGTGTAATACATAAAAGTGAGCCATGTTACCTGCCAAAGTATTTGTATTTTTGTCCATTCAGTTCTATGATTTACACAGCTCTGCCACATAACACCGTTCTGTCTCTCTGGCAGGACAGGAGACCTGATTTTTTTCCCTGGGTGCAGACTAGCATACCTCCTAACTTTTTGAGATGGGAATGAGGGACACCTATCAGAAAAAGTATGCAGGCATAGGACACACCCCTTGCCACGCCCCCTTAAAGGAATATTGAACAAAACAACAAGATTGGTTAAACCCACAAGTGCTTTTTTTACCACTACTATTCCTTTATATTGGCTTTTAGAATTTACAAATGCAGCAATTTAGAAATCAGATGAAAGGTTTAGCGCTGGGAAACACTTTTTGATAGATAAAAAGTGCATTTTACATACATCTATATAGATCAGATCAAAATGAGGGACAAATGAGGAGGAATGAGGGACAGAGGGACATTGCTCCAAATCAGGGACAGTCCCTCGAAATCAGGGACAGTTGGGAGCTATGGACTAGTAGGACCCACAGCTATTGTCCAGCCCCCCCCCCCCCAACCTGTGACTGGACAGTGAAAGGTGATGCAACAGACTCTTGAGCTCCTCTGTGATCTCTATTCCTATCACCATTTTCCTACTTCCTGGTTCTTTGTGCTGCTTCTCCCTCTCCAGTCTGAGCTTGACTGTATAGGCATAGGCATGCGCACAGGGTGTGCCAGGTGTGCCTTGGCACACCCTAATCACCAGGGCCGGACTTACCATTGGCCTTGACTGGGCTCAAGCCCAGGGGCCCCACCCAATAGGGGGCCCCCTTTAAAAAAAAAAAAAAAAAAAAAAAAAAAATTTTTTTTTTTTTTTTTTTTTTAGGGGTCCGGAGGTCCCCAGGGCCCCTGACGGCAACCCCCCTTTTTTTATTTATTTTTTGTAAAAAAATGTTTTTTTTTTATATATTTTTTATTTTTATATATATAATATTATATATATATATATATTTTATTATTATTATTAAAGGGCCCAGGGGTCTCCAGGGCCCCGGATGGCAACCCCCCTTTTTTTTTATTTATTTTTTGTAAAAAAATGTTTTTTTTTATATATTTTTTATTTTTATATATATAATATATATATATGTATATATATATATATATTTTTTATTATTATTATTAAAGGGCCCAGGGGTCTCCAGGGCCCCCGGATGGCAACCCACCTTTTTTATTTTTTTATAAAAAAAATTACATTTTTTTTATATATATATATTTTTTTTTTTATTAAAGGGCTCAGAGGTCCCCAGGGCCCCATGTGGCAACCCCCCCTTTTTTATTTTTTTTATAAATGTTTATTTTTTTATTTTTGTTTATTTTTTTATTTTTTATTAAAAGGCCCAGAGGTTCCCAGGGGCCCAGAGGTCCCCAGGGCCCCCGGGTTTGGCAACCTCCCTTTTTTTATGTATTTTTTTATAAATGTTTTTTTTTTTTTTTTATTAAAGGGCCCAGAGGTTTATTTTTTCTTTTTATTAAAAGGCCCAGAGGTCCCCAGGGCCCCGGATGGCTACATATATTTATATATATTTGTTTTCTTCTTTATTTCTTCTTTTTTTTGTAAAGGCCCCCCCGCTTCTCAATTTGCGGCAGCCCCCACGCTTCTCAATTTCAGGCGGCAGCACCCCCACCCCCCCTAGGTTCTCTGCTTCAGGGGGCCCATGCCTTAAGCTGTGCAAGGGGCCCCAAAATTCCTGATGGCGGCCCTGCGCATACCTCCCAACACGCACGGATTCTGTGGGACTTTCCCGCACAGACAGCTTCTTCCCGCAGTCCCGCAAAAGGGTTAATTTTCCCGCACTGCAAGAGGAGGCAGCACGGAAGCAGGAGGAACTGGAGTGGTGTGTGGAGGACTGTGGCTGCTGAAGGGAAGATAGCCGAGAGCCGGGCTAATGACAGTCTGTGGCCCCGGCTGTTGGCACAGGTGAGAGGCACTCCCCCCCTCAACAACTGCAAAATCCCCCCCCGCTCAACAACTTTAATGCGCTCCCCCCCCGCTCAACAACTTCAATTCGCCCCCCCCCCCCCCGCTCAACAACTTCGATCCCCCCCAATTCTCGGCTCCAGGGGGCCCCTTCAACACTCAAGCCCAGGGGCCCCCACCACCCTAAGTCCTGCCCTGCTAATCACCCTGTGCTGCGCAGATTCCCCCTGCTGCTTTTCTGCAGAGAAAAAGACTGAGGAATCTTTGTCCTCAGTCCCTTTCTCTGTGTCAAAGTGAGACATCAGGGGTCTGTTTGGATCCCTGATATTTCACCAAAGCCCCCCCAATGGAACTCCTAAAAAAAAAAAAAAATGTAAAAATGAAAAACATTGTAAAAAAAAAAAAAGTAAATAAATAATAATAAAAAAATAAAATTGTAAAAGAGTAAAAATAAACAAACAATTAAAATAAACTATTGACACCAATCTATGCCCTACTGAAACGATAGATAGAGAGATAGAGAGATAGATAGATAGATAGATAGATAGATAGATAGATCACGATTCGATTAGATTCCGCGATGCATCCCCTGTCATTACACCGATTTTATCCTCAAGTTCCCAGTACATGTTGGCGATGTGGCAATGCAGGGGGAACATTGCTTCATATCTCTTGTGATTGTCCCAAATTGGGGCCCTTTTGGCGGGAGGTGATTGGTACTGTTAAGCACTTGACCAACGTCGACTTGGAGGGGATCCCTGCAGCTTGTCTGCTCCATCTTTGAGAACATCCAATCAAGAAGTATAAACCCTCCCTCACTATTCAGTTATTGAATGAGGCTAAGGCATGCATCCCTCTATGTTGGAGATCCGAGAACCCAATGTCGAAATCCTTGTGGTTTTCCAAAGTCAATGAACTCAGGGACATTTAGGATTTTACACAACACGGAGGAGATCTTCAGTGACACCTGGAGACCATTGCAACATTTTGGCCCAGATTCTCGTAGAATGGCGTAAAACTGGGCGGGCGTAACGTATCTGATTTACGTTACGCCGCTGCAAGGTTTTTCAGGCAAGCGCTTTATTCACAAAGCACTTGCGTGTAAAGTTGCGGCGGTGTAACGTAAATCACCCGGCAGAATTCAAATTCGGCGGGTAGGGGGCGTTTCATTTAAATGAAGCGCGTCCCCGCGCCGAACAAACTGCGCATGCGCCGTCCCTAAAATATCCCGGCTTGCATTGCTCTAAATGACGTCGCAAGGACGTCATTGGTTTTGACGTGGACGTAAATTACGTCCAGCACCATTCACGGACGACTTCCGCAAACAACGTAAATTTATAAATTTCGACGCAGGAACGATGGCCATACTTAACATTGGTTGCGCCTCATATACCCAGGGGCAACTTTACGCCGGGACAAGCCTAACGTAAACGTCGTAACTTTACTGCGTCGGCCGCGCGTACATTCGGGAATTCGCGTATCTAGCTAATTTGCATACTCGACGGGGAAAACGACGGAAGCGACACCTAGCGCACAAAAAAAAAAGAGACTTACGCCTGTCGGATCTAATGGATATCTATGCGTAACTGATTCTAAGAATCAGTCGCATAGATACGACGGCCCAGATTAAGACTTACGACGGCGTACATGGCGCTGCGCCGTCGTAAGCCCTTTGAGAATCTGGGCCAATGTATATACTGATGCCTATATTCAGGGGTCTCGCAATTGGGCGGAACCTTTGAGATACATTCCTTGAGCTAGAGGCTCCACCCCTCTCGCTGAAGCTCATCTCTCCTCTTCTGTACATTGGACGGTCGATCCCCTACTTCTACTCTTCACAACTGCCTCTTACTTTTTCTTTTTCTCCCTTTTCTTTTCACATGTGCTCCCCTTCCTGTTTTAATCAGCTCGCTCTGGGTGCTGATTTTTTTCAGATATCCAAATATCCTGTTCTACACTGACTCACTTTCATGACTTCCAGTATGGGTCCACCTGGCCACCGGAAGCCCTGCCTCTCTGCAAAATATATTATTCCGTTAAAAAATGGTTTCACAGTTTTAAGCTTACGAGTTTATTTTCTATTATAATATTTTTTATTCTATTTTATTCCTTTCGGAAATTTAAATTTAATTTGAAAAGTATATAAATTCGATTCGAAAAGTATTCAAATTCGAACTTTATTATATTTTTATTTTATTTATTTACTTTATTTGATTTTTATTTGATTTTAAAACTATTCAAATTAAATTTTTTAGGTGGATTCAGATAGAGTTAGGCCGGCGTATCAGTAGATACGCCGACCTAACTCGGAATCTGCGGCAGCGCTAATTTAAGCGTATTCCGGAAAACAGATACGCTTAAATTAGGCTCAGATACGAGCGGCGTAAGTGTCTTACACCGTCGTATCCTAAAGTGTAATTTTTAGGCTGACCGCTAGGTGGCGCTTCCATTGCGGTCGGCGTAGAATATGTAAATCACTAGAGACGCCTATTCACGAACAGATACGCCGTTTACGTAACGCATTATCAGGCCTAAAGTTATTCCATCAAATAGCTGGAATAGTAATGTTAAGTATGGCCGTCGTTCCCGCGTCTAAATTTTTACGTTGTTTGCGTAAGTCGTCCGTGAATAGGGATTTACGTCATTTACGTCCACGTCGAAACCTATAGGACCGTGCGGCGTACATTGCCGCAATGCACACTGGGATATGTAGGTGGACGGCACATGCGCCGTTCGTAAAATACGTCAATCACGTAAGGTCACCCCCCATTACTATAAAACACGCCCACTCAGCTAAATTTGAATTAGGCGCCCTTACGCCCGCCCGATTTACGCTACGCCGCCGTAACTTAGCAGGCAAGTACTTTGTGAATCATGTACTTGCCTCGCTAACTTACGGCGGCGTAGTGTAAATGCCATACGCTACGCCGCCGCAACTATGCGCCCGCCATCCTGAATCCAGCTATTTGTCCGTAATTTCGATTCATTGTTTTGGAATTGATGAAATTCGTTATAATTGTAATTCAGAGATTTGGATACATCCGAATTTCTGAATAACGAAAAATGTATCCGAATTTCAATGACCAATATAATTTATGATCTGCATAGGGTACCATGTTTTATTTTTCATACTTACTTGCAGAACTCATATCCTTTTTTGAAGGCTGTAGTAATTTCATCCAGAGTCGCCAGTCGGCTGTAGTGCATGGCACAGGCGGTTTTGGCCCCGTCGTAGTCCACATTGATGTTGTTCGGCATGAACACTCCAGAAATAACTGTAACACAGATATGAAGAAACGATAAAGCCACCTATATGGTCACAGTCACCAAACAGCCATCGGGACCTGCTCACCCGTGCCCGCCTACATTTTACAGCATTACAGTGCATTTTGTATAGAAGTGTCATTCATTACAATGCATCTAATTCTCATCTTTGACATTTGTCATTTTTACCAGAATAGGATATGAAGCATTTTTGCCGTACACAGGGCCTAAACTCTTTCGCTGCCAGAGCCGCATCACATCAAGTAGGTAGGAGGCAGACTGCCTCCCCTGTGTATCTATCACTCTCAGTGCCATCATGGGGCCCCCAATTACGGGGCAGCGTGGGCTCAAGGACCAGCTGCTTTGTGGAAAGTGCAGGGGCCCCCCATGCAGCTAGGGCCCCTGGGCAGTGTCCAGGTGTGCCCTCTCATTAAGACAGCCCTGTCTGACTGAGGTATAAACCCATTCCATACAACTGTAATAACAATAGGCACTCATAAGTAATGAAAGGCCTCTCCATACGACCTGGCCAGCAACTAAAAAAAAATTCAAGTCAGGCTTTACTCCAGCCTTTCTCATCCAGGGTTCCATAGAACCCTAGGGTTCCTCCAGAGGTTGCTAGGGGTTCCTTGAGCAATTTTCAAATCTCAGATAATCAACCAATGACAACAATGATCTTATAGGGCAGGCTATCTGTCAGAAGGAAATGTTCCCATTGGCCACAAATGTAAGGCGTATTCTCGACCATCTTGCTAATGTACGGTGATCTATAGATATAGTCATTGTTAGTAGGGGTTTCTTGAGAACGGAAAGTTATTTAAAAGGTCCCTCCACATTAAAGGGGTTGTAAAGGTTTGTTTTGTAGTTTCTAAATAGGTTCCTTTAACCACTTAACGCCCGCCGCACGACTATTTACGTCCGCAAAATGGCACGGACAGGCAGAAGGGAGTATATATACGTCCTTGCCTTCTAGCGGGTGGGGGGTCCGATCGGGACCCCCCCCCCCGCGCTGCGGGCGGATTCCCGCGGGGAGCGATCCGGGACGACGGCGCGGCTATTCGTTTATAGCCGCTCCGTCGCGATCGCTCCCCGAAGCTGAAGAACGGGGAGAGCCGTGTGTAAACACGGCTTGCCCGTGCTTCACTGTGGCGGCGTATTGATCGAGTGATCCCTTTTATAGGGAGACTCGATCGATGACGTCAGTCCTACAGCCACACCCCCTACAGTTGTAAACACACACTAGGTAAACCCCAACTCCTACAGCGCCCCCTGTGGTTAACTCCCAAACTGCAACTGTCATTTTCACAATAAAGAATGCAATTTAAATGCATTTTTTGCTGTGAAAATGACAATGGTCCCAAAAATGTGTCAAAATTGTCCGAAGCATCCGCCATAATGTCGCAGTCACGAAAAAAATCGCTGATCGCTGCCAATAGTAGTAAAAAAATAAAAAAATAATAAAAATGCAAAAAAACTATCCCCTATTTTTTAAACGCTATAAATTTTGCGCAAACCAATCGATAAACACTTATTGCGATTTTTTTTACCAAAAATAGGTAGAAGAATACGTATCGGCCTAAACTGAGGAAAAAAAATGTTTTTATATATGTTTTTGGGGGATATTTATTATAGAAAAAAGTAAAAAATATTGAATTTTTTTCAAAATTGTTGCTCTATTTTTGTTTATAGCGCAAAAAATAAAAACCGCAGAGGTGATCAAATACCACCAAAAGAAAGCTCTATTTGTGGGGAAAAAAGGACGCCAATTTTGTTTGGGAGCCACGTCGCACGCCCACGCAATTGTCTGTTAAAGCGACACAGTGCCGAATTGTAAAAACGCCTTTGGGCATTTAGCAGCATATTGGTCCGGGGCTTAAGTGGTTAAGCTAGTGCATTGTTGGCTCACTTACCTTTTCCTTAGATTTCCCTTCTACATTTATTTTTTTCTTTGTCTGAATGTCTCACTTCCTGTTCCTGCTCAGTAAACTTGCCCCCCATCATCCGAGTCATTCTGGCTGGGGGTTAGTCAGCGTGCTCACCCCCTCCCTTGGGACTATATCTCTGAGGGGAGACAGCATTTCCCCGCAGGGATGTAGTCCCAAGGGAGGGGGCGAGCATGCTGACTAACCCCCAGCCAGAAGGGCTCGGATGGTGGGGGTAAGCTTACTGAAAAGGAACAGGAAGTGAGAAATTCAAAGCAGGAACAAAAATTGTCTCTGGACAGCCGCACTCTCAACAAATTGTAGCCTTTATTGAAAGAAGGACAGCACTACAAGTCACAGCAAAGTAAAATAAAACCCAACTGCTGACGCGTTTCGCACTGCTTAGTCATAGCTAAGGTGAGAAAAGTGAAAAATTCAGACAAAGAAAAAAAACATTTAGAAGGGAAATGTAAGGAAAAGGTAAGTGAACCAACAATGCACTAGCTTAAAGGAACCTATTAGGAAATAAAAAACGAACCTTTACAACCCCTTTAAATGAGGTTGAGAAAGGCTTTTTTAACCTAATGCCCCAGTCCTAGCTTGATAAACAAGCTGCCTGAATATAGATTTCCTTGAATAAGGATGTAAGTCAATACACAAAGAAGAGATCCTCAGAAAACATATATGTAAAAGAATAAAGTTTTTGTTACCTGGGATGTCATCTGTAGAACATATCCCAATTACGGCAAGAAGAAGAGAGAGACACAAAGTTTGCTGAAGCATATTGTCAGTGTCTCTCCAAAACCTAGGTGTGTGATAAGACAAGCGAGGGAGCGTACCTGTGTCTATAGTGGGAGGGGTGGAGGATGGGCAGTATGTGAACATGACGCAGGTATGCAGCTGCACCTCTATGCGTCACCCCCCTCCAATCCTACTAAAGTCACCACAGTCAATGTTTATAAAGAGTTTCTCTTGGCACAGACAGTACAATTAGTACCTTTTCTTAGGAACTCACCACTTCCTACTAACAGCAATTAACACATTTTTTTTTTTTTTTTCAAAAAAGGATGTTTATTGAATAGTATAACAATGCATGGTTACAAATATTACATCAGTTTCATTTCTCCTTCTCTTTAGTACATCCATGCATAAGTGTAAAATAATAAAATAACAAGAAAAACAAGCCACACATAAACTTCCGGAATGCTACATTCTCCGCCCGCTAAACCAGCAATTAACACATTAGTACAAAAATAAACAATATACCATTTAGAGAGAATAAAAAAATATACAATATACTTTTTTAGATATAATACAACATGTACAATATACCTTTGGAGATAATTACAGTTAATTATATTTACAGAAGTGAAAACATTTCACTTTCACATTTCACAGTAAGAACATTTGTTCTCTCCAAATATAAGCGACATTTAAGGGTGACATTAATAATTACAAAATACAATTTTTTTTTTTTTTTAAAGAGTCAAGTCACCACTCTTCAAACTTATATTATATTCACAGCCAGGACAATCCGGCTCTTCAAAGCTTAGATTTGGCTAGAAGTAAAATTTATATTAGGTTAGCATTTTTTACATTTTAAAGCAGTGACATCACCAGGGCAAGACTTAGGGTGGTGGGGGACCCTGGGCTTGAGTGTTGAAGGGGCCCCCTGGAGCCGAGAAATTGGGGGGGGGTTTGAGATGTTGAGCGAGGGGGGGATCATAGTTGTTTAGCGCGGGGGGGGGGGTGCGCATTAAAGTTGTTAAGTTGTTTGAGCGGGGGGGCGAATTGAAGTCGTTGAGCGGGGGGGGCGCATTAAAGTTGTTGAGCGGGGGGGAGGTGCGCATTAAAGTTGTGGGGGTGCCTCTCACCTGTGCACAGAATGTGTCGGCTCTCTTCCCTTCAGCAGACATCCGCACACTGCTCCGGTTCCTCCTGGGGGGTGTTTTGCAGTTGGGAGTGCCTTTCACCTGTGCCGACAGCCGGGGCTACAGACTGTCATTAGCCCGGCTGTCGGCTTTCTTCCCTTCAGCAGCCACAGTCCTCCACACACCGCTCCGGTTCCTCCTGCTTCCGTGCTGCCGCCTCTTGCAGTGCAGGAAAATTAACCCTTTTGCGGGACTGCGGAAAGAAGTTGTCTGTGCGGGAAAGTCCCGCAGAATCCGTGCGTGTTGGGAGGTATGCGCAGGGCCGCCATCAGGAATTTGGGGTCCTCTTACACAGCTTAAGGCATGGGCCCCCTGGAGCAGGGGGGGGTAGCCATCCGGGGCCCTGGGGACCTCTGGGCCCTTTAATAAAAAGAAAATAGAAACCTCTGGGCCCTTTAATAGAAAATAAACATTTATAAAAAAAATACATTAAAAAAAAGGGAGGTTTCCATCCGGGGCCCTGGGGACCTCTGGGCCTTTTAATAAAAAAGAAAAAAATAAACATTTTTAAAAAAACATGGGGCCCTGGGGACCTCTGAGCCCTTTAATAAAAAAAAAAAAAAAAAGGGGGGGAGGTTGCCATCCGGGAGCCCTGGAGACCTCTGGGCCCTTTATTAAATGTATAATATATATAAAAAAAACATCTGTGGGCCCTGAAGATCTCTGGGCCTTTTAATAATAATAATGTATATATATATATATATATATATATATATATATATATATATATATATATATATAAAACATATAACATATAGAGGTCCCAGCAGTACCCTCCAAATATGTTGTATAGAGGGGATATCAATACCCCTAAATTATTATATGTTATATTATATAGGGGTGGTCTTAATACCCTCCCAATTTATACTATATAGGGGTGACTACTCTCTAAATAGTTTTAATACAGGTGACATCAATACCCTACAAATTTTATTATATAATGGGGTGACAACAATACCCTCTATATGTTATATAGAAGTGACATCCCTACTCTGCAATATGTTATATTATATAGGGGTGACAATATCCTCCAATATTGTATACTATATATGGTTGACACTGTTACCCTATAGATATGTTATATTATATGGGGGTCCCAGCAGTACTTTCTATATGTTATATAGAAGTGTCATCACTACTCTCCAATAGGTTATACTGTATTTTATATGGGTGACAATACCCTCCAATATATTATATAGGGGTCCCAGCAGTACCCTCCAAATATATTTTATAGAGGTGAAATTCATACCCTTAAAAATACTATATGTTGCATTTAATAGGGGTAATAATAACACTCTCCCAATTTATATTATATAGGGCTGACATCACTGCTCTCCAAATATATTTTATAGAGATGGCATCAAAACCCTACAAATATGTTATTATATAAAGGGGTGACATCAATACCCTCTATATGTTTTATAGACGTGACATCACTACTCTGCAATATGTTATATTATATAGGGATGACAATATCATCCAATATGGTATATTAATATATATGGGTGACACTGTTACCTTTTGGATGTGTTATATAGGGGTCCCAGCAGTACTCTCCAAATATGATATATAGAGGAGGCATCAATATCCTCTGAATATATTTTATAGAGGGGACATTGATAACCTTAAAATACTGTGTGTTATATACTGTAGGGGTGATCTTAATACCCTCCAAATATGCTGTATAGAGGTGAAATCACTACCCGCCAATGTGTTATATTATATAGAGGTGACAGCAATACCCTCCAATGTGTTATATAGAGGTGACATCACTACCCTCCAATGTGTTATATTATATAGAGGTGACATCACTACCCTCCAATGTGTTATATTATATAGAGGTGACATCACTACCCTCCAATGTGTTATATTATATAGAGGTGACATCACTACCCTCCAATGTGTTATATTATATAGAGGTGACATCACTACCCTCCAATGTGTTATATTATATAGAGGTGACAGCAATACCCTCCAAGATGTTACAGGGGGGGGGGGGGGGGCAATAATGCCTTCCAAATATAATATATTTTATACTGGTGACACCAATTCACTTCAAATATATATTATATAGCTATGACAATATCCTCCAGGTATGTTATAAAGTGATGACATCATTCGCTTGCAAATATGTTATCTTATATAGGGGTGACATCAATGCCATCAAATGTATTTATATTATATAGAGGTCACATCAATACCATCCAAAAAATGTATATAGTGGGTGACATCAATATGCATCAAATATATTATATTTTATAGATGCAATATCATTACTCTCCCGATATTAAAGTTTACAGTAGTAATATCACTACACACCAATTTTATATTACATTTTACAGAACTACAATACTACACCCCAGTTATGTGTTAAATCTTTACATCACTACCCTGCAAAATGTTATATTTCATAATGTTGAAAACCCTTCCAGTTTAAAAAATTCTAAATTTTATATACAGTAAATGACATCACTACTGCAAATGCTATATTTACAAAATGACATGACTAATTTACGTTTATTTTTTTTATAACTGAAATGTATAAGTCAGTGTGACGCATTGTCTTTATCCTGGGTGACCTGCATACTTTTTGAACCTCCAGCTGACATAGAGACTGGTTTAAAATGTTATGACAAGAGTCTGACTAGTCACATTCCTTCTCGGCCAACTCCTACACACCCCAATATGAAGTTCACACAGCGCTCCTGCCCACAGGCACAGCCCCAGAATACCTTCTAAGTCTGCTATACCAGAAGCACTGAGGACACAGCGCTCACCATAGGGAATGTGGAAGGACCTGTTTTGGTGTTAAACCTGCCTCTGGCTATCATGTAAGATTATGATTTGTGTATACATGCTACAGTCTTATATTTAAAGGTGTAGGGTTGGGGTGAACGTGGAATCAAATATACTCCTACAGAGGCACTGTAACAGGATGACCCGTGACACCCAGAGACTTTTGAGGGATGGGGGATACTCCTGTGCCAGCGGCCCTAAGAACTCTTGGGTCTAAGTTCACCCTGTGCCCCTTTTGGGCATAGGGTGGCTAATAAATCATAATTCATGTATTACATGAGATGGGACATTAATAATAATTCATGTTTGCATGATGTCTTGATATATCACAAGTTGTTGGCTATTCAACCTGGGGACACATTCTTTTGAAAGGTGTTAATTGCATCTACTCCTAGACATTTCATTGTCCATTGTGTAAAGGTGTTAATCCAGGTCTGCTCCCAGACCTCTAATTATGTATGCTAAATACTGTTTATGTGTGGAATGTACTTGTCTGAGACAGAACGTCTATCTAGGGATGTGGATTGAGAAGAGATCATTGTGTGATGGTGTTTTGTTTGAGTTCTGTTAATGAAGGAATGTGCAGTGATTAGATCATGATAATTATAGGCCGGCGCCGACATGTCTAGAATGTTTAGTAATTAGCTCAAAAAATGTGATTGAAGCCCCCCCAAGGTGTGATGTGTGGGTGGGGACAGTTTGATTGTTCCTGTGATTTCTGTAACCTGTGTACTGCATATAAGCAAGCTAAGTGTACCATTAAAGTAGTCTTCATTTTGAAACCAGTACCAGAGCTGTGTGAGTCTCGGTTATTCTGGCAAATGGGATGGATCGGGTCCTGTTGGTTGGAGTGTCGATAAGCTGTCTTGGATGGGATGGAAGGTCGTAAACGGCGGTGACCGTTACAGGCACCATCCCCCAAAAATATGCAACTATATTTCAAAAAAGGTAGAGTGGGATGGGACTTTAACCAGTTCCCGACCCCCGCATGTACATATACGTCCACAATATGGCACGTACAGGCACATGGGCGTACACGTACGTCCTCGCCTATTAGCGGGTGGGGGGTCCGATCGGGACCCCCCCCGCTACATGCGGAGGTCGGGTCCGCTCGGGGAGCGATCCGGGACCACGGCGCGGCTATTTGTTTATAGTCGCGATCGCTCCCCGGAGCTGAAGAACGGGGAGAGCCGTGTGTAAACACTGCTTCCCCGTCCTTCACTATGGCGGCGCATCGATCGCGTCATTCCCTTTATAGGGAAGACACGATCGATGACGTCATTCCTACAGCCACACCCCCAAACAGTTGTAAACACATACTAGGTGCACCCTAACTCCTACAGCGCCACCTGTGGTTAACTCCCAAACTGCAACTGTCATTTTCACAATAAAGAATGCAATTTAAATGCATTTTTTGCTGTGAAAATGACAATGGTCCCAAAAATGTGTCAAAATTGTCCGAAGTGTCCGCCATAATGTCGCAGTCACGAAAAAAATTGCTGATCGCCGCCATTAGTAGTAAAAAAAAAAAAAATTAATAAAAATGCAATAAAACTATCCCCTATTTTGTAAACCCTATAAATTTTGCGCAAACCAATCGATAAACGCTTATTGCGATTTTTTTTTACTAAAAATAGGTAGAAGAATACGTATCGGCCTAAACTGAGGAAAAAAAATGTTTTTATATATGTTTTTGGGGGATATTTATTACAGCAAAAAGTAAAAAATATTGCATTTTTTTCAAAATTGTCGCTCTATTTTTGTTTATAGCGCAAAAAATAAAAACCGCAGAGGTGATCAAATACCACCAAAAGAAAGCTCTATTTGTGGGGAAAAAAGGACGCCAGTTTTGTTTGGGAGCCACGTCGCACGACCGCGCAATTGTCTGTTAAAGCGACGCAGTCCCGAACTGTAAAAACCCCTTGGGTCTTTAGGCAGCAATATGGTCCGGGGCTTAAGTGGTTAATTGTGCCTCGGAGGAGTATCAACAAAAGGAAATACAATTCTGCAATTATAGAAAAATAAACAAATTTTTAATTGACTGCCATAAGCGACTCGGCTCTGTCTATTCTGGCGGATGTGCAGTGAGAGTCATGCCGCATACACAGACTTCGTGCATGCACACTGCAGGCTTGTCACACGCCAATTCGGAGGTGCCAGACAGGAGCCACACATATATACAGGTGACAACACGCAGTCCTACCGCTGCTGAAGCCCTGGGACAGTTTCCGCTCCGGATGGCAGGTGAGCTGGAGCTCTCTATGGACTGATAATATTGTTGTACACATCCATTGTGATTTCAGACCATTATTACCACTGCACTCCTCTATCCTTAGGGTAGTTCATGGGAGATGTGCACTGGATTCTGACCTAATCATTCTCTCTATCTATGCTCTTGTCAACCTTTGTAAGGTGAGCCCTAAATATGAAAAAATATATGCTATTATGGCAATACTATATGCTAGTGATGTCCCGTTACCGAGCTTTTTCACGGGTACTTGTATTCGGGGAAATGCTCCCATGCTTCACTCGATACCTGGGCAGTCAGGGTGATCGGTGTGGCAGGAGAGTTACAAGCACTGATCAGCCCCATTTTGAGCTGCTTTAGTTAAAGTTATACAGCGGTGATTGGTGCTTGAATGGAGGAGCTTCTCTCCATTCATTTTAGCTGAGGCTGCAGAGAAAGTGACTGGGGAATCTGTGTCCTTAGTCCCTTTCTCTGTCTCAAAGGGGAGATGTCTTATTGACACCGCATCTCTCCATAAAGAGGACCTGTCGCACACTATTCCTATTACAAGGGATGTTTACACTCCTTGTAATAGGCATAAAAGTGATAAAAAAAAAAAAAGTAAAAATTATACACATACATACTCAAAATATATATATAAAAAATATATATATATAAAAAATATATATATATAAAAAATATATATATATAAAAAAAATATATATATAAAAAAAATATATATATAAAAAAAATATATATATAAAAAAAATATATATATATATTTAAATGCCCCTGTCCCCCGTAGCTCACGCTCAGAAGCGAACGCACACGCAAGTCCCACCCACATACGTAAACGCTGTTCAAACCACACATGAGGTATCGCCGCGTGCAATAGAGCGAGAGCAATAATTCTAGCACTAGACCTTCTCTGTAACTCTAAACTGGTAACCTGTAAAAAAAAAATTAACCGTCGCCTATGGAGATTAAGTACCGAAGTTTGGCGCCATTCCATGAGAGTGCGCAAATTTTAAAGCGTGACAAGTTAGGTATCTTTTTACTCGGCGTAACATCATCTTTCAGATTATATAAAAAAAAAATTGGGCTAACTTTACTGTTTTGTTATTTAATTCATGAGCTCCGAGCTCACCTAGGCTGCTGCCGGGTGGACCAAGAACCTATGGCCGAGGCAGCAGCAGAGCTCCGCGGATCACGTGGTGTGCCGATCCGCATATGGTGACCCGTTCGGATCGCGGATCATTTACGATCCTTGCACCACTAGTACCGATCAAAAGAATTTTGATCAAAAAAAATGTACGATTAATCGAGGAATTAATCTTCAATTTCCACAGCCCTACTAAATAGCTTTGCAAAAAATCACACAAGCTCTCTCTCTCTGCTGAATTGAATAAAACAGACGCATTAAACCAAGCCATTTTGGTCTTAAACTTTTTTTTTATTTGTTTTAAAACATATTTACTGTATTCAATATCATAAAATTAGGTTATATAAATTAGGAAAAATTGCATTTTTTTTTTACACACAAGCCTAAATTCGCAATAAGCTGCGTTATTGAAAGTTTCTGATCCGATATACACAGCAGAGGACATGTCCACCTTTACAAGGCAAGAAGCTGAATAGCTTAAAAAGGGATGAAATAGGCCTTGACAACAAGGATAGATGTCCCTCTTCCACCAGATTGCCGCAGCAGTGTTGCAGGATGTAAATATTCAGTCGCAGCCATTTTGAAGCATCAGCCAATATTCACAGGATATGGCAAAATTGCTGCAAATATTGCTTCCGTATATTTACAAAAAAAAAAAAGATTAAAAATTAAGAAGGCTGCTTTGGCTTTTTTGGAATACGGAGTTCTGAACATTTGCAGTGTAAACTCCATGTTACTCTGTAATGAAGCAAACAAGTATAACAAAAAAAAAAACACATTGCAACTATATCAACATACATGTAAAAAATATTGCCACAAATGAAAGAATTGAGATTTTAGAAACTTGCGGTTTAAAAAGGAAATATCCACCTAAAGTAACGCCAGGACAAGGGCCCTTTACCAAAGAAGTCTTCAGTAATACTTGCCTAAACCTGTGGCTATGGTGGCCTCACTGCCCAACCGGTGCAAAGCCTCCGCTTTTGGTAGGTGCTTGTGATATAAAAATCGAAAGCCTGGTACACACGATCGGATTTTCTGCGGACAAAATCGTAGGACTTTTGTCCGAAGGGCGTTGGCCATGAACTTGTCTTGCATACAAGCGGCAAAGAATTGTAGCCCAACAAACACAAAACTACATGTTTTTTCAGCTCTTTAGCAGTTATGGTGAGCATGGTTTCTGAGCATGCGTGTTTTTACTTTGTACACAAGTCCTTTGGACAAAAATACACACGATCGGAAAATCAGACATGACACATATGTTGTCGGAAAATTTGAAAGCATGCTATCCAACATTTGCTGGCAGAAAATCCAACAACAATTGTCTGATGGAACATAGAAACGGTCAGATTTTCCTACAACAGCCTGTCATCACACAATTCCCATTGGAAAATCCGATCGTGTGTATGAGCCTTAAGGATTGGAATATGGTCTGGCCTATATACAGCCTAGCTGGTCCTGAACTGGGTGCTTGACCTGTTGCAGTGGATGGAGCACTAGAGGCAAACGACCTTGTGTCAGCTGCCTTAGCAGTGGGTTCAGGTACTAGTGTATGCATTTATAAAGCCCAACTAGGAGCCATACTAGCTCATTATGAATTACTTAGCCGAGAACGAAGCCCCCGCAGCGGTCCTCAGACACCTCCTCCGTCGCCGCCATGATACCCGGAGTGACTTCCAGGTATCGCTGCTCCGGCGCTGTGACTGGCCAAAGCAGCGATGACATCACTCCCGCACATGCACACGGGAGCCGCCACTAAAGACATGATGCCGTTAGTAGCGGCACGCTCTGTGCGCCATAGACATCGGTGCCGTCTTTCTTGGAAATATCTCCTTAACCGTGTAGGTAAAGGAGATATTTCTTGCACCTACAGGTAAGCCTTAATCTAGGTTTACCTGTAGGTCAAATGGGTCTGTAAAGGTTTACAACCACTTTAAAAAGTTTCATGTTTTTTTGTATTAAAACCAACATGTTATACTTACTTGCTCTGTGCAATGGTTTTGCACAGAGCAGCCCCACTCCTCCTCTTCAATGAGTTCTCCCACAGAAAGCTGCTTCCAAGGGGGGCACTCGTCCAGGTGTAGACTTGCTCCCAAGCTGCCTTGTCTGTGTCCATTAATAGACAGGCTAGGCCCCACCCCCTCATCACAGAATTTGATTGACAGCAGCAGGAGCCGTGAGAGCTGCTGCTCTTGTGTACAGTGCTGGATCAAGATCAGGCTCAGGCCCAGGCACCTATAAGTGGGGGCTGGGGGGAACACATGCAGCACAGAAGGTGCAGAAGTTTTTTTTTCTGCATCAAAAATAGGTTACATGGATTTCAATGGCAAAGTTCACACCACTGCACTGTCTTCCAGTACAGTCAAAAGTAAAATGTGCTGCATTTTTTTCAGCAAGGAACTGGACTGGAGCTTTGCAAAATGCATCAAAACGCATTATGAAAGAAAATACCCAAGAGGGGGAAATAAAAAAAAAAAACACATACTGGGAGGCATCAAAAATGCAACGGAATGCATAAAAAAACATGCATGCAAAGACACATATGGAAAGCGTATGGACTGCATTGGTTGTAGTGTGAACTGGCCCTTAGAACCAATTTAAATGTCCCCCCCCCACCAGGAGAATACATAAAACAGTAGGGCAGGCTGCGATATTCACTCTTAATCTGGAGACATCCTCTGCATTACTCTCTTTTCACCACAAGATATCCTCAGTCATCCAGGTTGAAGACTACCCTGCATTTGTAAGCAATGATGCAGATAAGTGACCACTCTCTCGATCATTGAGGCCACAAATTGCTGGGTAAAGAAGACCAAAGAGGCCCTTACATAGGTAATAAAGCTTTGGCCCTCCAGCTGTCCCATGAAGTATTGCAAGGCTGACCGTTACAAACATGACTTCCAAAGTCAGAAGCATGATGGGGCTTGTAGTTCAGCAACAGCTGGAGGGAGACAGGTTCATCTCCCACGCATTCCCTTTGATGCCTGCTGTACGGTCCTGGGACCCCAGTAGTTAGTAGTGGGAGTGGCAGCGTTTAATAGCATTTTAGTCATGGAAATGATCTATACTTGCCTCAGTTAATAATCCCCCCCCCCCAATCTCTTACTGTCTTTTGCAGCATGTGTCCAGTCGCCAACCAAACCTGTAGAATGTTCATCCCGACCATCATTTCCTCAAGTACAGGGGTGTCAAACTCAATTTCATCGTGGGCCGCATCAGAATAATGATTGCCCTCAAAAGAGCCGGTTGTGTCTGTAAGATTAGATGTCCAGCGCATCCCCTCCCCTTACATTAGCTGCCACCCCACTATCAGAAGTTGAGTCCCCCACTCTCCCTTACATCACAGTGCACCCCCCTTTCCTTAAGCTGCTGCTGGGAAGAAGCTGGATGCATTGCTTGAAAGCAGAAAGTAGGGGTCTGCAGGAGGACCAGAGGAGGCCTGGAGCTCTCCTGCAGCTGCAGGAGAGATGCGAGGGCCACATGAAATGGCCTCGAGGGCCAGATTCGGCCCGCGGGCCTTGTGTTTGACACCTGTGCTCCAGTATGTCTGCGGACTCAGTTCTTTTTAGCATTACATATATTGAATATTATGTGTGGTCAAACAAGGGACTGCAGTTGACATTCCCTACTAGTTGATGACCCAGCCTGTCACATGACTAGTCAGCATAAACAGACAAGTATAAAAAAAATAATAATAGGGGAATATAAAATACTACTGTGGGAACTCTGGGGGTCAGGGATTGCACTATAAACTCTGGCCCTGTTAGACCAGGGACGATCTACTGAAAGTGGGCTTCATCTTTAAACCAGTTTTACTTCAGTGTTGCACTACAAGTATGCAAATTGCTCAATGTAAATAAAACTAAATCCTTAACAAAAGACATTTTTTTATTTTGTCCTAAAGAGCCCAACACCCATTTCTGAGTCAAACTGAAATTGCACACCATAAAGGTTACTTTAGAAATATTAAAGATACAAAAAAAAAGTGGAATATGTCTGGGGTGTCCATTTGTTTCAACTGAAAACAACCAAGAATTCCATCTCCTGATGTCATAAAAATAAAATACACAAATGCTAGAAAAATATGGGGATTATAGCTTATAAATAAAATGAACTGCATACCTTAAAAAAAGGGCAAGAACAAGACTGTCTCACCTTAGAGGTCGCTCCCTCCAATATTGTAGTGCCTGCCCCAGATATTTAATATTTAAGGGGTTGTAAATGTAAATGTTTTTGCACCTTAATGCATTAAGGTGAAAAAACAACCGACGGTACCAGGCCCCCCCGAACCCCATCCGATGACGCGGCGTGCCCGAGTCATACAGTCGGCGGCTATACCCGCCGCTGTATCACGGGAGTGCGCCCACAAAAGCTTTCCACCATGCAAGCTCGCTCGCATGAAGGTGGAACGCTTTTGCGAGGAGGAGCCGAGACAGCCGTCGAGGGACCCCAAAAGACCGGATTCGGGGACACTCTGTGCAAAACGAGCTGCACAGTGGAGGCAAGTATAACATGTTTGTTATTTTTTTTTAAAAAACATTTTTGCCTTTAGTGTTCCTTTAAGGCGGGGTTTACATATATGCGAATTGGATATAGTTTCCCCGCATCCAATTTGCATGACAGGTAAGTGTGACCTGCTCTCAAAGTAGCCGGTTCACACATGTCCGGGGCAGCCGCAGTCTGCATTCAAAAAAGGATCCTGTGCGTTTTTGGGTCTGATTCAGGTGTGCAATCAGGCAAAAATTGGGACCCGATTTGCAACTGAACCGGTGGCCAGACATGCACCGGACCCCAGGCACGAACCTGCGGCAGCACATATATGTGAACCCGGCCTAACGGGAGATTCAAAACTGTGTAAATTCAGGTACAACTTGGTAACAGATAGATTGCCAGGAAGTACCAGGACCTCCACAAGCTCTTAAAATCCTCAGCAAGCAATAGATTTAAAGAATTTGCTATACAAATAAATGGATGGAAAGAGGGTCTTTAAAGTGATTTACAAAAAATAAAAACTGCAGGTTTACAAAAAGGACAAACATGTCATTCTTACTTGTTCTGTGCAATAGTTTTACACAGAGAAGTCCCAATCCTCTATTTCTGGGGTCCCCCGCCAGCACTCCTGGCTCCTCCCCACTGAGTGCCCCCACAGCAAGCCGCCTGTTATGGATGCACTCGTGCAGATTCACTACCAAGCCATGCTGTGTGCGTGTGTCTATGGACACACAGCATGGCTTGGCCCCGCCCCCTCATCACTGGCTGTCTCTGCACCTATGAGGAGGGGAGAAGTGGAGAGCCGCTGCTCTAGTGCTGGATTGGGATCGGGATCAGGTAAATATAAAGGAGAAGCTGCACACCTTCATGCAGAGAACGCACTAGGGTATTCTAGCTGTACAACCACTTTAACAAGTGTGCATTATTATTTTTCACAGTACAATATATGGAGGCCTAGATTTCCGCTTCAATACATAGCTCTTCTGGGTCAACAATCAAATGTTAACAGCTCTAGCCAATTAGGTGCTTGCATACTATTATAGAAAGTGAGGTCTATGGGTTACAGCAGATAGGGCAGCCTTACCTTATGTTTCTAAGCTCATGGGGACCCAAAAAATTATTCTTGATGTAGTATAAGTACTTAAAGGAAATACAAAGTGCCTGAACAGAGATAAATGTTGCTTTGTTAAAAAAAAAAAAAAAAACTCTCATAATAGGACAGGTTGATTACTCAATGGATATAGATGCTAACAGCAAGGCAGCAGAATACATAAGCACCGCCTTCATGTTCCACAGTGCTTGTAAAGAACTGTACCCGTTAGGCACATGTTCACATGGGATCTATGACAGGCCTGTACATCTCTTCCTTCACCGATGGGGAACCTTATGCTCTATTATGGCCTGCCCTATGTAAAAAGTCCAAAAAAGGGAAGGGAAGGGGGGGGGGGGGGTACAGGAAAGCAAGAAATTGGCCATGTTGATAATACGCAAGGCATCTGTCCAATATCCCTCCAACAAAAAAATTGTGAAATCTTGCACAAGTCGCTCTTCCAGAGCAGCCGTTAGCCATTCAGGTGAAGCGTGGGCAGTGGACTGGGGGGTTGGGCATATTGAAGACTCGCCTCCTCTCTTCATCATCAAAGTCATCGCTGTCATCAGGGTCATAGTCATCTAGGACGCAATCATTGCAGCTCTCCCTTTCATGCTGCAAAGCAGAAAAGAGCGATTTAGGTCTTTAATGCGCCAAAATTTACCAAACCCAATGCAAAAACAAATCTCCATTGCAAATCTCAGTATGCAGTTTCAACTTAAAAGACTAAGGCCCCGTACACACGGCCGAGGAACTCAACGTGCCAAACACATCGAGTTCCTCGGCCAGTTCAGCCCTGAAGCCGCCGAGGACCTCGGCGGGCCGAGAGCTCCCATAGAACAACGAGGAAATAGAGAACATGTTCTCTATTTCCTCGCCGAGGTCCTCGTCGGCTTCCTCGGCCGAAAGTGTACACACGGCCGGGTTTCTCGGCAGAATTCAGCCAGAAACTCGGTCGGAAGCTGAATTCTGCCGAGGAAACTGGTCGTGTGTACGGGGCCTAAGCCATAAATAAGCACTAATTGGAGTGTGAAACGCGTAGGCTGTATTCCATGTGTTCTGTTGTTTTGTAGTGCATTTTGTATCCATTTTTTACAATAAAGACAACCTTATGGTTTTTCTTGGAGTGCGGCTGTCCATCCCGTCTTTCCTTATATCAATTGCTTTGTGCATTGCCAGCACCCTTGATTTCCTGAACTGCTGCCGATTTTCCCAACACACCCACCTGGAGCGGTTACTCCCTTTCCTTCGTTTAGAAGAGGGAAGGTCTGGACAGCCGCACTCCAATAAAAACGCCTTATTGTACAAAATAACAAAAGTACAAACCACAGCAGGGTACAGGATAAAAAACGGACGCGTTATCACACTCAACTGTGCTTAGTCATAGCTATGACCGAGCACTGTTGAGTGTGAAACGCGTCAGCTTTTATCCTGCAACCTGCTGTGGTTTGTACTTTTGCACAATAAAGGCGTTTGATTAGGGAAGGTCTGGACAGCCACACTAATTGCTATATGCTTAGCCTGCACCTGATGCTTTCACCTTGAGGAGAAGTGTCATTTCCACGCATCCACCTGGAGCGGTGATCCCTTCCCCATGCAGTTTCAACAAGATCTATATGGCAACATGTATAGATGTACAAGGAGTCTCCATGCTAACTGTGAAACACATGAATTTGACAACGGTTATGGATTGCAACTCCTAGTCTCTGGGGTCTGCCCAGATAAACAGGAAAAGCAACCCTCATGTCCACTCTGTATGATCCTGGGTAACATTAGCCAATATCCCCCGTAAGCCAGCATTAGTAATCCTGGGTAAGGATGAGCTCTGGCGTGTTCGCATGCTACACGTGCAGAGCCCGCCAGGAAGTCTGCACGGCGCTGCGCTAATCACAGCCAGGGAAACATTGTCCCGATGTTTGGCTGCAGAGATAGGGAAATGTCTCCCTGGCTGTGATTAGCGCAGCGCCGTGCACACTTCCTGGCAGGCTCCGCACGTGTAGCATGCAAACACGCCAGAGCTCATTCTTAATCCTGGGATACCTGCAGAAGTGTTCCTAAATGAATGGAAAGAGTGCCAAAATGAAGAATCAGTCATTATACTCATGCCATTAGAGAAGGGGGCGCTGAAGTTAGAAACTTGTACAATTTCTTCTCTAACAAAAAACAAAAAAAAAAAAAAAAACACAAATACTCCACTGGTGGGTAGAATGTATAATGGGAAGAAGTTATCAGGAGGCAAAGTTGTGTTTAGAATTGTTGTAAATGTGTTTTCAAATTTAAAAAAAAAAAAAAAAAAAAAAAAAAAAAAAAAAAAAAAAACTTAGGAGTTGAGACAGCAAAGTAACCAACAACTAACCAATGATATGATTTATTTTGCTCCCAATAGTTAAACCCTAATGTGGGTGGGGCCAACTTCACCCAACGGCTGTAACGGAGCCACATTTACTATTGTTCACTGCTATATGGGGGGCAACTTAAACTATTGATTACAGCCCTATGGAGGCCAGTTTTACCACGGACCACTGCTGTAGGCAACCACTTCCCTAGTGTGGTTATTTCCTAAAGTATATTCCAGACACTCAGAGGAAGCATGGGAGTTTGCATGTTCTCCCTGTGTCTGCGTGGATTTCCTCCAGGTACTCCGGCTTCCTCCCACACTGCTGGTAGGTTAATTGGATTCTGTCCGAATTGGCCCAGTATATATGTATACATGTGTGTACGACTGTGTTCCAAGGGTGTCGAGATCCTACGGGGTAAATGACCGCACCAGCCAGGAAGACACTGGCTGCAAAAAGCGCCTAGAGGCGATTCAGTTTGCATGTGTAGCGCTATACAAGTCACTCATTTATAAGTGTTCAAATGTTCAACATCTAGGACCCATGGTTACAACTGTTTGATACTTGAACATGATGGGACTTCATGCTTTGGGAACAGTTTAGTAATCGCACCTTTCATATTTAAATTTTGTGGAATGCACTACCTTTTTTTACTTGGTTTTGTGTGTGGAAAATCCATCTGACACAAAAAAAAAAAAAAGTACTGTTACAATGTTATGTTTTCTTTCACTTTTTGTTGGTATGTACTGTCTTGTACATTTTCCTAAATAAAGTTTTCTGGTAAAAAACAAAAAACTTTAAACATCCCCAAATGGGTGCAGTTGGACGTGGCCAAGTACAACTATCCTTTATCCACATTACTATGAAATCAGAAACACTCGGGATGTTCAACATACTTTTACTGTGGCAATGTTAGATACTCGAAATGTGGGGCATTTCATATGGAAACGAGGAATGGTTACATTGAAGACCTCGCTCTTCTTGTCCAGCCGGTGGAATGTGTAATAGCCCTCCATGTAGCCAGAGGTTGTTGAGAATGTTGTGCAGCTTGTATACTCGTATGTCTGGCCTGGTCTCAGAATGGGGTAATCACCTGCAGGTACAATAAAAAGACATTAGATTAACTTATTACATAAAAAAGGGAACAAAACCCTGGAAGGCTGAACTCCAGGTATACAGCTACAGAGTTGAGATACAAATATATGGTCATACCTGCTTAAGAACTTATAATTCTGTCCAGCCACTGTTGTGATTTATAAAATAAGTGTGACATGATTTTCTATGTTGAGCGGAGCTCCACCTAAAGGGGAATTTCCACTTGTCTGCCCCCCCCCCTTCGGTGCCACATTTGGCACCTTGTGGGGGGGGGGGGGGGGAGAGAGAGTAGGGAGCGGGTACCTGTTTTTGACAGGTACTCACTTTGCCTGCTGAGATCACAGCAGTGAACTCAGCCAAAGTTTGGCCCCGCCGCAGCCGGCCCATTGAGAAAAAGCAGCACGTTTCACGCATGCATGTAGGAAACTGGCTGTGAAGTACCCAAAATGGCAATGCCAGCACCCGAGAGCCGATTTAAGAATCGGTTTGAGTGAGGACACCGTGGGATCCCTGGACAGGTAGGTGCCCCAATAGTAAAAGTCAGTAGGCTGGAGCTCCGCTTTAGGGACTTCAGAGGTGGCACCTCCCCACTTGCAGCCTGCCAATTTAGCAATGAAGGAACAGCAACACACTGACAAGTTATCAACTCAGCTCATTCTACTTGGTCCTCCCATCAACACACATGCATGCAGCAGAGGCTAGTTGGCCCTTAGTGCTACCTCTCCCTTTTGGTCTGAGAGGAGCTTTGCGGGAATTAAGGAGATTATATAAATACAGACTGAGATACATATGTTAGTTGAGTTGTATCCAACGATTTTTGCACTCACTGTAAAACCTCATCTTTGAGTTCAATTGAGGTTTATACTGCTGCATAAAAGGAGGATTGGCTAAGGACAAAAAAAAAAAAAAAAAAAACAAACACACACACACGCCTTCTACTACATGCAAGAACATGAAATTTTGCCCAGGACAGAATCCGATCTACTTGTCTTGCCATGCTGGTTCATTTCTGATTACCTACTTTAAAATGCTGCGTTTTTTTAATATTTGCCTGATTACTAGGGGTGTATCAAGACCGTGATTGGATTAAAAAGTTTATTCATTTGCAAATGTCTGCAAGATACGGGAGGATTCCATTATCTCGGGTAAATGATCCAAGTTAATAAAGCCAGAAGTTCAGCATGACAGTCAAGCAACCTATCGTAGCATGAGAAATCCACAAGGATAGCCTCCATGAAATCATTTCTCATGTGAACCAATACAGGATATGCACAGAAGGTACACCTACTGTAGGCCGGCTTGTGAGTAAACGTGCTACTTTGCATTGGGATAGCACAGAATATCCAACATTATGCAATTTAAAAATATATAGAATAAGCCTGAATTCTGCATTACGAGCACAAGACAGGTTTGGATAAATTATGCCAACTTCGAACCCTCACCTACTACTCCTGGGCCTTTCACCTCTTCCACGTGCCCTTTGGCATTGGTTATTCTCCAG
Organism: Rana temporaria; assembly: GCF_905171775.1. Classification (NCBI taxonomy): domain Eukaryota; kingdom Metazoa; phylum Chordata; class Amphibia; order Anura; family Ranidae; genus Rana; species Rana temporaria. Next base: position 19,415,753 of record NC_053499.1, on the reverse strand, counting down.
TAGCGGGTATCCAACTGACATGCCTTCTCTGGTAAAGCATCTTTGGCCATTTGCAGTCTGGTGATCAAGAGAGAGAGCGGACATTACTGTCTGAAAGGTTGACAAGTATTTGCAGACAAAAACAGTTTATTATGTCGAAGCAGCATAATTTGCATTGTTTGGTACAAACATTAAAGTAAAGTGGAACCTTGGATTACAAGCATAATCCGTTCCAGGAGAATGCTCGTAATCCAAAGTACTCACATATCAAAGAGAGTTTCCCCCATTGAAATCAATGGACTTCAATGGCATGCAATACCGCATACAGCCAGAGATGGGGGGGGGGGGGGGGATAAGTTTCGGAAACGGACAGAAAGGCCCGAGGACAGTTCGGCTGACCTCGAAAAGGCTCCGTTTAGGAGCCTCTCCAAAAGGTCAGCCAAACTGTCCTCAGGCCTTTCCAGCCGTTTGCGAACCGCACCGATCGTCTACGTCACACCCCCCCCCCCACCTCAGGCCAAATGTGGTACTGCAGGCTCCATTAGCATAAATTCTGCTAGTTTTGCGAGACAACACTTGCAAACCGCGTCAGAATTATAAAAAAAAAAAGTTAGTTACTCGTCTTTCAAAAAGCTTGTTAACGAGTTACTCGCAAACTGAGGTTCCACCGTACATGTAAATCCTATCAATGACATTTCATTTGCGAAATACTTTTTTTTTTTGTGTGCAAAATAACAAATCTTGGTTGCAATTAATGTGCCTACATTTGTTGGAGTATTTTGTAGTATAGCGTCCCATAGAAAATGTTGATTCTGAAAGAAAGGTAAAAGGTTTTTCGAAAAATCTGTTGGGGTGTACTCATTATGCTAAGCACTGTACTTTTGGTCTCTGTATCCTCAGAGAATCGTGTAACCTTTATTCTACAAAAAAAAAAAAAAAACGTGCAATGTTTTTTTAGTAAAACCACCACAGGACAGGTTTGATGGTAACAGAGGACCATTTCAGTGCCATGTGTATTGGCACAGGCACTCATAGGACTTGACTGGGAGAGTGTGTGACCAGGCACGGTTGGGAACTCAGCAAGACCCCTTTCGCACTGGGGTCACCTGTGCGTTAGCATTTTAGCGGTGCTTTAAGTGGAGCTTTTCGGCCACTAGTGGGGCTTTTAACCCCAAAATAAGGGGGTTAAAAAATGCCCGCAAGCGCACAGGCCCAGTGTGAAAGCACTCGGGCGTTATTATAGGCAGTTTTCCGGCGCCATTTCTAGAGCTAAAAACACCTGAAAACTGCCTCAGTGTGAAAGGGAACAGCAAAAAAATGAAAACGGGATACACAGCTGACGTTTCGGAGTGGTGCTCAGTGCTCATATGGACTAAGCACCGAGCACCAGTGCGAAACGTCAGCCGTGTATCCCGTTTTAATTTCTTTTTGCTGTGGATTGTAGTGTATTCCATTTTTCACCATTAGAGGACATTTTAGGAACTTTTTTCAGGAGTGCGGCTGTCCAAATATTTCTCTTTTGTTCTCTCCTATATGCATTGCCAGCAACCATGGTCTCCAGGAGGCAATCGATCAGCCAAGCATTTTTATTTGGAGCATCATTTCCATTCTTTCTCATTGTGAAAGGGGTCTTAGACTTGATTCACACTTGTGCATTTTTAGTGCTTTTTGCACTACAGCCCATTGAACATGGTTTCCTATGGAACATGTTCTGTAGAGCAAATCTGCAAAATGCAAAAGGCATTAAAAATGCATAGATGTGAATCAAGAGAGCAAACGGGTTTTTGTTCAAAAATGTGTGTAGTTGTACCATTACTAGCTAGTAACCAATTACTAATGGAAAAAAGAGTACCGCTCCAAGCCCTGCGACCTATGCTGTGCTCCCGCCCTATAGTACTGACAGGTGCAGACTCTGCGCTGATCCGTGGAAAAAAGAAATGTTCCTGGACTGCCGCACTCTGATAGGCGATTTATTGAAACAAAATGAACAAAGGATAAAATCCAAAACTGTATAACATCCAAAAATTCATGCAACACTGCAATCAATTGCAGCTATGACTAAGCATCTATCCATGATGTGAAACATGTTAGCTTTTTTGTCCCCTATGTCCACTTTCTACAATAGATTGCAGTGTTTGAATACATTTTTGGATGTTATACAGCTTTGGATTGTATCCTTTGTTCATTTTGTTTCAATAAATCGCCTATCAGAGTGCGGCAGCCCAGGAACATTTCTTTTTTCAACTAATTACTAATGCTAAATTACTACGGTAACTAGTAACCTCTGTGGTCCCTCTGGTTTTGGGTTTAATGCTGCTGTCACAGAATCATATTACCTTTGTTTTTTAAATGATTAGTACAGTTTTTCACGCTTACTTGATTCTGTAGGTGAAGAAGAAGTGCGGTGGGTGAATAGAGCTCAGCTCAGGGAGGAAGGAAGTGGAGACTGACACTGAGAGCGCATCAGTAGTGGCCACACAGTCCTGATCATGTTCATACCTGGGAGGGGGAAGAAAAAGTAAAAAAAAGAAAAAAGAAAAAAGAAAAATCTGTTAAAAAGGACTCCATATACAACATGAACAGGCGGATTCTCAGGTACAGAATACTTTGTTTTAAATATTCCAAACACAATATACACAAATACTAACCACACACAAAAGCCTCTGGTTTATTCCACCAGATGAACACCATAAAAAGGATAAGTTCACCTTTTGACCAAAAAAAAAAAAAAAAAGGAATTTTTCGTTTAGGGAGCCTGTAAAGCATTGCACCAGTGATGCAGGAAGACTCAATGAACTACCACAGCGCTCTCAGTCCCTTGGTAGTCCATTGAAAACTACAAGCTGACAGCCGCAACTTTAAGAGGGCTGTGAATGAGTGAAGCCAGCATGACCAAGTCTTTTTTGAATTGTTGCAGCAGACATGGGGAGAAGATTCTCTGTCTGCTGTCACAGTGGAGGGGGGAGGGTGGTTTGAAGGAGCACTTGCAGGGGCCAGTACATTCAGGTTATGAAAGGTGAACTTATCCTTTAACAAGCTTGTGGTCAGGGCTCTGCAAATCCAAGTGCCAGGCCCGGTACATTTCGTTTTCTGTACCGTTTTTTTTTTTTCAATACATACAGTGCCTTAAAAAGGGGTTGTAAAGGTTTGTTTTTTTATTTTCTAAAATGGGTTCCTTTAAGCTAGTGCATTGTTGGTTCACTTACCTTTTCCTTCGATTTCCCTTCTAAAAAAATATATTTTTGTCTGAATTTCTCACTTCCTGTTCCTCCACAGTAAGCTTGCCCCCATCATCCATGGGGGTTAGTCAGCCAGAACAGCTTACCGAGGAGCAACAGGAAGAAATTTAGAAGGGAAATCAAAGGAAAAAAAAAGGTAAGGGAACCAACAATGCACTAGCTTAAAGGAACCCATTTAGAAAATAAACGAACCTTTACAATTCCTTTAAAAAAAAGTATACCTTTTGAAATTTTCCACATTTTGTCATGTTACAACCAAAAACGTAAATGTATTTTATTGAGATTGTATGTAATAGACCAACACAAAGTGGCACATAATTGTGAAGTGGAAGGAAAATGATACACTGCACAGGACCCTAAACACACCATTCCCACTGTGAAACATGGTGGTGGCAGCATCATGATGTGGGGATGCTTTTCTTCAGCAGGGACAGGGAAGCTGGTCAGAGTTAATGGGAAGATGGATGGAGCCAAATACAGAGCAATCGTAGAATAAAACCTGTTGGAGTCTGCAAAAGACTTAAAGGGGTTGTAAAGGAATTTTTTTTTTCATAATAAGCATCCTTTACCTGCAGACATTCCTCTTTTCACTTCCTCATTGTTAGTTTTTGCTCAGAAGTTGCTCTATTTCTTCTCTGTTCTGTTCACTTCCTGTTTGTCTGATTGTTACTGACCACCGTGATGGGAGGCTTTACTGCGGTGGTCAGTAACGTGCTCACCCCCTCCTGGGAACTACATCTGTGCGGCAGGACGCTCTCTACGTGTTAGAGACCTCAAGGAGGTGTGAATTACTGGGCGTGCCGCAATTCATACTGGGAAATGTAGTTCTTACATGAACAAACGATGCAAACCAGGAAGTGAATGAGAGAACAGAAACTAGAATGCCGGAGGTAATATAGATGAAGGAATTTAATAGGTATTTACTCGTTTTTTAACAGAATCATTATACTATTCTGTCTGTCTACCTTGCAGACATTCATTTTAGGCAACATTTTTTTTTCCTTTAGTGACCCTTTAAGACTGAGGCGGAGGTTCATCTTCCAGCAGGACAACGACCCTACACATACAGCCAGAGCTACAATGGAATGGTTTAGATCAAAGCATATGCATGTGTTAGAATGGCCCAGTCAAAGTCCAGACCTAAATCCAATTGAGAATCTGTGGCAAGACTTGAAAATTGCGGTTCACGGATGCGATTCTTCCAATCTGACAGAGCTTGAGATATTTTCCAAAGAATGGGCAAAAAATGTCCCTCTCTAGATGTGCAAAGCTGGTAGACACATCCCCAAAAAGACTTGCAGCTGTAATTGCAGTGAAAGGAGGTTCTACAAAGTATTGACTGAGGGGGGCCTGAATAAAAAATACATGCCTTTCACATATTTAATATATATATATTTTTTTTAAAGCATTTAGCATTTTCCTTCCATGTCACAATTATGCGCCACTTTGTGTTGGTCTATCACATAAAACACATTTACGTTTTTGGTTGCAACATGACAAAATGTGGATAATTTCAAGGGGTGTGAATACTTTTTCAAGGCACTGTACAGAGACAGTGGCAGCACAACTCTAGCCAGAAGCAAGCACAATTCAGATCTTATGAAAACCTTTAAAAAAAAAAACTTGCAATATATACCAATGTTCCACTATAAACAAAGCGCCTGGACTGCCCGCTTTCCCATCTGATCCCATATGATTGAATACGATAAGTTATGCATTTTGTCCATGCTACCTGAAGATCTGGTCCCTGATGATGGGGTAGTCACATGACACCACACGCTCCACATAGGTGGTGAACCACTGAGAGAAGGAGGTGCCTGATATGGAGAGAACAGACAAAGACTGACATCAGATAGTCTTATAAATCGAATAAAGAGCCGACGCGGCCTAATCTTCAAGTCACATGTAAAGGGAAACCATAAGGGTTTGGAGTTAACCTTTTTTTTATCCTTTTCAATATGTACACAGTACATGCACCACATCCATACACACAACACATTTAATAAAACATTAAAAAGCAGAAGTTTTTAAAAGAAAATGAAAAAGAAAAACACCCGGAACAATGCAGAGTCAGTCTGAGCAGCGCTCAGCCATTCATAGGCAGCTTTGTATTCTGTGAATTAAAACAAAGCTCCTCTGATTGGCTGAGGCAGAGGGGCAAGCTGAGGAAATCACGATCTCAGACTCAGCCAATTGGAGAAAGCTTTGTATTCAGTCACAGAATACAAAGCTGCCTATAAATGGCTGAGCACCGCTCAGACCTACACTGCATTGTTCTGGGTGCGAGACGGGAAGTCTCTGTCTTACAGCTGTAATCCAAAATGATGTACTATTTGTAGCTGATAATTACATGTAATACATACAGTGCTTCGAGCCAGTGCAGCACTTGGTGAAGGAAATAGCCAATTTGGGCCAGCTTGATCCAAGTGAACTATTTGAAGTCAAGCTGTTGAGCCAGCGCAACACTTAAAGCGGAGTTCCACCCTAAAGTTGAACTTTAACTCATCCGATTCCTCCCCCCCTCCGGTGAAACAATTGGCACCTTTTGGGGGAAGGGGGGAGGGGGGGACAGGGACAGGATACCTGTCTTTGATGGGCCGTGGCGTCGCCTCGGGGCTCCCTCCCCCAGGCCAATAGGAGAGAGGAGCGGGGCCTTGTGCATGTGCAGTAGGGTTCCCTTCCCTTGGAAACATCAGCTGCAGTGCCGACATCGAGGGACTCCAGGACAGGCAAGTGTCAGTTTATTAAAAGCCAGCAGCTACAGTATGTGTAGCTGCTGGCATTTACATTTTTTTTTGGCTGCAAAACCACCGCTTTAAGTGAAGGAAATAGTTTGTTTGGACCAGCTTGGTCCAAATGAAGTATTTAAAGTCACAGAAAACCTAGAGGTCAGCTTTAAATACAGATTGTGCTTTAAAACATGACAAAGGATACCAAAAGCACTTTGGGTTAGCCAAGGACAGTAGAAGGAGCAAGAAAAGCTGTTTCACTGACACTTTGGACCAAGCGGTCTAAAAAGATCACAACAGTAAGCATTTTGCTAAAAGTTGAAAGACAAAAGGAATCTGACTGGCTGCCATTATACTAATGGCACGTACACACGATCATTTTTCGGCATGGAAAAAAAAATAAAAAATAAAAGTTTTTCAGCATGTCCAAAAAAAAAAACAATGTTTTTCCAACTTCATCATTAAAAACGACGTTGCCCACACACCATCGTTTAAAAAAAATGATGAACAAAGTGCAGTGACGTACAACATTTACGACGGCACTCTGAAGGGGAAGTTGAATTTGCCTTTTGGCTGCTTTAGCCGATTCCTTGTTAGTAAAAGACGATTTGCGCTTTTCTGTCTGTTACAGCGTGATGAATGTGCTTACTCCATTATGAATAATAGATTTACCAGAATGAGCGCCCCCGTCTCATAACTTGCTTCTGAGCGTGCGCGGGTTTAAAATGTCGTTTTAGCCCACACACGATCATTTTTTTTACAACATCGTTTTAAAAAGACGTTAAAAAATGCAGCATGTTCGAATTTTTTTTTGGTCGTTTTTCAGAACCTGAAAAATGATGTGTAGCCCACACATGATCATTTTAAATGACGTTTTTCAAAAACAACGTTTTTTCCATGCCAAAAAATGATCGTGTGTACGCGGTATAAGAGCATTGCAAGGACCTCTCCAAAATTAGTATAGAACTGAAATACACATCATGCTAAATCTCGTCTCAGAAGTACCCGTTGTAAATGTTAAAAAGTACCCCTCTAAGTTAGAACCAAGAACAGCGTATCTTACCCGTGATGAACATATCCAGGGCAGCCGGGTTATGTGCAGTTTGGTCCTAAAATACAGAACACAAGCACTTACACTCAGTGACGTTTTAACACCCCACCCCCCTTTTTTTTTTTTACTTGTACGTTTCTTGCAGGATTAGTCAATTATCCCAATACATGATCCAAGAACACATTTCTATTTCACTTGACAATTACCATCAACCAACCAATATGCTGACTTCTCATAAGTTGGGAACTCAAGCAGCAAAATCACTTCTGAACTCCTAGCTTTGCCCAAACATCATTATAAAAATAAATGATGGCATCCTTGCCCAATACAGTCTTCATAATGTAGACCAGGGGTCTCCAAACTGCGGCCCGAGGGCCAGGTGTGGCCCTTTGCTAGCCTTTATCTGGCCATTTGGGCACAACTCCTCCCACTGATATGAGGCACTATTCCTCCCACTGACACCAACAATGGGGCACTATATCGTCCACCAATACCAATGACGGGATACTATTCCTCCTACTAACAGGGGGAATACCCCTCCTCCTATTGACCACCAACCCTGAGGCCATATTTGTTCTCACTGATGCCGGGCCCATGACATTTTCTTCAACTGCTGGCCACAATCCGGCCTTCCTAAAGTCTGAAGGGCAATAAAATGGCCCTTTGTTTGAAAAGTTTGGAGACCCATGATGTAGACAAACAGCTGGTGAACAAAATGTTCCTGGTAAGTTTTTTTGAGACGATGGATTTTAGAGCAAACTTGTTCGTTGCCCATACAGGCAAAGTTATGAGAGCATGTTGTAATTGGAAGCACTACAAGGATGTGCGCTTTTTATTTTTTATTTGCTCACGGATGCCTCAAAAATACCTTCAGGGAATAAGGGTGAAATGTGCATAATGCACACCCTTGGGTGCCCGAGTGGCCAAAAGCCCAGGCTTGAATACTACCATACGACTGTGAAGAGCAGTCACTTTGCAACACCCTTGCCTCATCAATCAAATCTTTACTTATCGGATATAAAATGAAGAGTCTATACTTAGACAGCCATTTTTTTTGGTAGAAGCACGAGACCTAAAGCAAAATTAAAAACATCAAAAAGTCCCTGATCTTTCTACCACCTACTGCATTAAAGCGGGGGTTCACCCGGACATACAACTTTTTAGCCTTAGATTCCTGCTCATTTTGTGAAGGGGAATCGGCTATTTTTTTTTTAAATCGAAGCTGTACTTACCTTTTTAGAGAGCGATCTTCTCCGCTGCTTCCGGGTATGGGCTGCGGGACTGGGCGTTCCTATTTTGATTGACAGTCTTCCGACGGTCGCATCCATCGCGTCACGATTTTCGGAAAGTAGCCGAACGAAGGTGCGCTGGCGCAGTATAGCGCCGCACCGACGTTCGGCTACTCGTGACGCGACCGTCGGAAGCCTGTCGGAAGACTGTCAATCAAAATAGGAACGCCCAGTCCCGAAGACCCATAGCGGCACCGGAAGCGGCGGAGAAGATCGCTCTCTAAAACGGTAAGTACAGCTTCGATTTTAAAAATACTAGCCGATTCCCCTAGACAAAATGAGCAGGAATCTAAGGGTAAAAGTAATTTTTAGGGTGAACTCCCTCTTTAAATTAGTATTTATGGATCCCATCTTTGACTAAAGCTCAGAGAAAGTTAGGGGTTTGTGCTCTTGGCAGCCCGGCAGACCCTGGTGACAACCATACACAACTTCGACACCTACACCAAATTTCTGAACATTTGGGATCTCTGGATAGCCTATAATGACCACATGTTAACCAATTCTTTACTCTCCATTTGACCATTTCAACGGACATCTTGTGCGTTTAGTAACCAGCTGGTCCTTATAGGATTCATGCCCGACGAAGGGGTCCTGCGTGTCTCAAAACGTTACTGTATGTTAATCATGTGACCTCGGAATATATATCCCTTTCGAGGAATCCTTGTGGTGTGCCTATGACCTTTTCTTCACTTCTAATTATATAAAGGGGCTATGCCCCGATGGTGGCAGTAGAAGGAATAGTCTAGTCAATATGCCAATCACACACGTTCCTGTAAAAGCGGCTCATAGAGGAAAAGTGGGTGCTGAAACGATCACCAGCTGGGCACTGGAACCATCAAACAAACAAACATATTCGCCAGCACACCATGGATCGTAGATTACGTCCAAAAATTTAATGCAAAACAAACATCACAATAGTGCAACGTTTCGAGGTCACACAGGATCTCTTCGTCAGGCGAGTAATGACGAACATTCGCCACTGGCCTGATGAAGAGGTCATGTGTGACCTCGAAACGTTGCACTATTGTGATGTTTGTTTTGCATAACATTTTTGGACGTAATCTACGATCGATCCATGGTGTGCTAGCGAATATGTTCGTTTAGTAGAAGGAATAGGGCATCCCTGTTGATGACATTTTCTTAACTTTGATCATCCGCGGTTTCCAGCCTATGTCTGAGCCACCCAGAGATGGAGGAACGAGAAGCCGGAAAAGGAAGTCATAAAAGGAACAGTCCACTCCCAAGGTGTAGGGGAGCATCTGAACCACCTAGAGATGGATGAACGAGAATCCAGAACAGGGTGTCATGAGAAACAGTCCACTCCTAAAATATAGGGGAGCATCTGAGCCACATAGAGATGGAGGAACAGGAAATTATGAGGAACAGTCAGTCCACTCCCGATGTATAGGGAAGTGCCTAAGCCACCTAGAGATGGTGGAACAAGGAGCCAGAACAGGAAGTCACGAGGAAGAGTCCACTCCCTAGGTAAAAAAGGGGAGAAGAGGACAGCGTTGGCTGCTGGGGGAACGCAGGATCTGGCAAGTAAAAGTTCTATATCGTGCCATCTTAGATGCAAATGAGCAATTAACCCTTTTCAGTGCATGGGGCAGCCACAATGCAAGGGAGAAGTTTTACTTCTCCCAGAGACGGGCTTTAATTGCAAGTCTTCCTGCGTCAATGGATAAGAAAAACTGAAAGATCACTCTGAATAAGTTGACCCTTTACTGTGGGAGTGATAAATAGAAATGCATGTCGGTGTGTTATCCCAGGACATAGGTACACCAGAAAGGAGGCCGAGACAGCACTACGTCTGTGTGTACCTGCCATAGGTTTCTACTGTATATATGAATGTAGTGCCCACTACCTTCTTAACCGGTGCTAAAAATGCTTTCAAACCCTCCGTGTTCTAGCCAAATGAGTTCAGTGATATTGAAGGAATTCGTCGGCATTACCAGCTTGATTTACAGCAGATTGCTCATCTTTAAACTGACCCACAAACACATCTACATACAAAGAAAAACATACATAAGTGCTCATGTAGCCTAAATTTAATAGTTACTGTAAAACGAACAAAATGGCAATGAAATGGTCTGCCGTGGGCCTTAGCAATTGTTATACATTAGTTCCCGTTACCTTCTCTAATCTGTAATAACACATTTGCATTCAAGTCATGCAAAAAAATAATTCCTTACTGGACACTGATAGAAGATTTCATTGCAATTTCTTCCTTCTGCATCTGCCAGTGCCAAGTACTGGCTGAGCCCTGTGTGGATACAGAAGGTGATAGGCAAGCACTGGTTGAGCCCCGTCCTGCGCTGGAATCCGCCTGCTGCCGTGTCGACGTCCAGCAAGTCCTCTGACCGGTAATGGTTTGACAGAGCCATGCTGCCCATTAAACTAGAACAGAAAAAAAAAAAAATGGAACATGGCATGAGCAACAAAAAACACCAACCAACCAGCGCAGGTTAAAAAGCATTTCACCAATAACAAATTAAACTAGTCTATGAACTGCTCAATATATATAGGACACATCATACATGCCAAATCCAAAAGTCCCCTCAATCTTTCCACCACAAAAAAAAAAAAAAGTGCATTTACTATTTTTTTTCCCTCTTAGGAGCCTGTAAAGCATTGCACCCGAGCTCAGATCATGGGTGCAATATCAGGCTCCTACAAGTTACTGCAGTCCAGGAAGCTCAATGGACTACGAGAGCACATTTGTGAGGTCAGGCACTGAGGACGAGAAGGCCTGGCTGGCAGTCTCTGCTCCAATTCATCCCAAAGGTGTTCTATCGGGTTGAGGTCAGTCAAGTTCCCCCACTCAATGTTTTGATATGCTGAAATCTTACGAGTTCCCTTCACTGGAACTAAGGGGCCAAGCCCAACTCCTGAAAAACAACCCCACACCATAATCCCCCCTCCGCCAAATGATTTGGACCAGTGCACAAAGCAAGGCCCATGAACAAGTTTGGGGTGGAGAAACTTGATTGGCCTGCAGAGACCCCTGATCTCAATCCGATAGAACCCATTTGGGATGAATTAGAGTGGAGAATGCACTTCTGGAAGAATGGTCAAACATTCCCATAGACACACTCCTAAACCTTGTGGACAGGATTCCCAGAAGAGTGAAGCGGTTATAGCTACAAATGGTGGGCCAACTCAATATTGAACCCTACGGACTAAGACACCATGTGCGTGTAAAGGCAGGCGTCCCAATACTTTTGGCAATATAGTGTAGCTGGAGTAATTACCCTACACAAGGTCCCTACCACTGATCCAACTAAATGCCCTTCTCCAGCTCAAAACCCGTAATCCACATTAGACACAATCAGGCTCAAAAAAAAAAAAAATGAAGAAAGAAAAAGAAGAAGATCTGCCAGGTGCAGCCATATAGAAGTAACAAAGCATCCTCAACACTACACACTAGGTGAAGCTTTTTGCCTTCTTCCCAGCTGGTTGGAAAGCAGTTGATGCTCCGTTAAGAAAATGGCACAAGGCTCGCTCTCCATTACTCACCCAGGCACCACAAGCTTCTGTCCATTGTGAATTCGCAACGAGCAGCGATAATCGTCGGGAAGTTTACAGCCTACCCTTTCTTCAACAGCATCAAGATCTTCCTCTGGAACCCCAGCTGTCAAAGCATCGCAAGAAGGTCAACAACATAAAAAAATTCAATTTCAATCAATTTTTAAATATTTGCATTAAGGCCTTCCTGCCGACCCTGGACACATGTGGCCTCATGGAAGTAGGTATTTTTCTGTGGGTCAGTAGGCCAGTGGCTGGTGCCCCTTTCACATCGCACCCCTTCCCCCACAGTAGTGCCCCCCCCCCCCCCAATATTGCCCTCTGTAAAGTCAGAAGTTTTTGTTATCTTAATGCATTAAGATAAAGCCTTCTGTCTGCAGCAGCCCCCCCCCCCCCCAATACTTACCTGAGCCCCCTCTATGTCCAGCGATGTCCACGACACTCCCTCCTGATTGGGAGAGACACAGCAGCGCCATTGGCTCCCAACTAGTTGGGAGAGGGAGAATCCAGGCTGCTCTGTGCAAATCCAGAGCAGGCAAGTATAACCTTTTTCTTTCCCCCCTAAAAAAAAAAAAAAAAAAAAAAAAAAAAAAAAGAAGAACAAAAAACACAAGACTTTACAATCAATCAATCACTTTCAGTGCAAGAAAGGAGCCCCACTGCAAGGGTATTTGTTTCCTAAAAAAAATTAGTAAAATTCTCGAATGCCAAAAGGTGCATAAAAGTTATGTGTAAAACCAGTGGTTCCAAAACGGTGGCCCGTTGCTTGCCTTTATCCAGCATTTGGGCCGCCATTCCTCCCACGACACCAACGTTGGGGCCACAACCAACGCTGGGGCCACCATTCCTCCCACGGCCACAACCAACGCTGGGGCCACCATTCCTCCCACGGCCACAACCAACGCTGGGGCCACCATTCCTCCCACGGCCACAACCAACGCTGGGGCCACCGTTCCTCCCACGGCCGCAACCAACGCTGGGGCCACCGTTCCTCCCACGGCCGCAACCAACGCTGGGGCCACCGTTCCTCCCACGGCCATACCAACTAAAGTTGCTAGGTCATTTTACACGCCCTTTGCTTGGAAAGTCTGAGGACCTCTTGGTGTAAACCAGTGATATGCAATTAGCGGACCTCCAGCTGTTGCAAAACTACAAGTCCCATCATGCCTCTGGGTGCCATTCTTGTGGCTGTCAGTCTTGCTATGCCTCATGGGATTTGTAGTTCTGCAACAGCTGGAGGTCCGCTAATTGCATATCCCTGGTGTAAACTATGGAAATGGAAAAGAGAATGTGAGCAGAAAGAGGTGGATCACACAAAGTGGGCAGGGACACCCAAATGGACAGCAGAGTCAGAAATTATGGTAACACTATGCCAAGCATACAAGATTTAGCCCACCTGGCCCCATCTATACCAAGCATCCTCTAATAAATCCATCGCTCCAGTCACATAATTATAAATACACTGTGATAGTTGCACTCCATTCTCCCTTTACCCATGTCTTGTAAAGCCTGGAGGAATACCTTTTAGAGAGCCGATCATCCGTGGGCAGTTTTCACTCAAATATTCCTTGAGGGAATCCCAGGTGGCCTTTAGCTTGGCATAGTGATGTATGTATCGCCCCATATCAAAGTAATGCGCCATAAATGTTGCCTTCCAGCTTCTGTTCTTTTTCTTGTCACTGGAATGAGAAATTATTAAATGTAAAAAACTACCGTATGAGAAAAAAAAAAGAAATTAAGGCATTCTAAGGCAAAAAAACAAAAACAAATAAAAAAAAAAAAAAAACACTACAGAGCAAAGTAGAACTGAAAGCACAAGTTTCTTTTGTTTGTTTTGGAGAGATTACAGGAGGGTTACAACCCCTGCCAGCTGTTTCCTATTGGAGAAATTTCACTTCACTTCCTGTCCCAAAGCCACATCAGGAAGTAAGAGGAACACCCCTCCAAAGTGAGGGAATCCCTTGCTTACCAAAACCAGTGTCCCCATTGTGTCTAAAGAGGGTGCTATAAATAGATTAGCAGAGAGCTTGTCTTGTCACAGCACAGCTCTGCAAGTCTCTGCTTATGTGGAGGGCAGTGTGTGCCTTTCCTCCAATCAACTGTCTCCCAGTGTAAGCCAAGACTACACTCACAGTACAGAAAGAGGAAGTAAAAAAATTTGAACACAACGCAAAAATTGTAAAGAATATAGAAAAGGGAAAAGCGGCAGATATACATGTAAAACTTATGTAGGAAGATTTGTTCATCTCTGTATCATCTGAGGCTGTTCACTTCACTGGGTATATGTGAGGGTTTACATCCACTTATGTGGCTGGTGTCATAACAGATTACATGTGCAGTACCATGGCAACAGCAGATGCCGAGATAGCAGCTTCCTTAGCTGTAAAGGATAGGAGGGTTTAGTTCCATTTTAACGTCAAACAAAAGCTGGAATTCACTTTAAAATGCAGCAATACAGGATTATAGATCTTCGAGTGTCTCGAAGAGATTTTTCAAGTTCTAAGTAGATATTCCTCTAATGTTTTAGATCTAAAAGAATCAAGTGTTTACCTGTCCTACTTCCTTCACAGCATTGTGTAGATTACAAAGATCCTTACCCACCGGGCCTATTTTTGCACTTCTCCCCTTCATGTAAAAATCTAAATTTTTTTGCTAGAAAATTAATCAGAACCCCCAAACATTATATATATATTTTTAGCAGACACCCTAGGGAATAAAATGGCGCAATCATTTTTCAAAGGCCATTTTTTTGGGGAAAAAATAACGGTTTCATGAATTAAAAAATATAACAAAACAGTAAAGTTAGCCCAATTTTTTTGTATAATGTGAAAGATGATGTTACACAGAGTAAATAGATACCTAACATGTCACGCTTTAAAATTGCGCACACTCATGGAATGGCGCCAAACTTCGGTACTTAAAAATCTCCATAGGCGGCGCTTTAACATTTTTTACAGGTTACTATTTTCGAGTTACAGAGGAGGTCTAGAATTGTTGCACACGACGATATCTCACATGTGGGGCTTGAACAGCGTTTACATATGTGGGACTTGCATGCATGTTCGATTCTGCGCGCGAGATAGCGTTTGGAAAAAAAAATATATTTATTTTACTTAATTTTACATATTTTTTTTTTTATCACTTTTATACCAATTACAAGGAATGTAAACATCCCTTGTAATAGGAATCAGTGTGACAGGTCCTATTTATGGAGAGATGTGGGGTCAATAAAACCCCACATCTCTCCTCCAGGCTTACAAGCATAAAATCGTAGAGGAGAAAAAAAAAAAAAAAAAAAAAAAAAAAAAATCACCGATCACATGCCGACAGCCGCGGTTGCGGCTTTGTTTACGTCCGGGTAACGGGTGTGACGTCATAACGTCGCACCCGGGCCTCCGACGGTAAAAGAGATGACTGGTGACCATCTGGTCACCAGTCATCTCTATGCTTTCCAGGCAGCGCCGACCGATTCGCTCTCCCGCTGCCTATAAGAATGATCAAGCAGCGGAACCGCCACTTTGATTGTTCTTATTATGCACAGAATCGGTGGCTGAAGACGGTGATATCTGAATGATGCCTGTAGCTGCACCCATCATTCAGATATCACCGCACAAAGTCGAGGACATCATATGACGTCCTCCGGTGGACAAGTGGTTAAAGGGGTTGTAAAGGTTTGTGTTTTTTCACCTTAATGCATCCTATGCATTAGGGTGAAAAAACACCTTGCAATCACCACCCCCCCATTTTACTTACCTGAGCCAGTTCACCTGCTCGGCGCATTTCTGCGTCCTCTTTTCCGCGGAGTCCTGGCGTTGATTGGATAGATTGACAGCAATGGCTACTCTGCCATCAATGAAATCGAATGACGGCAACCCCCTCGGGAGAGCTCTTCTCCAAGGGAATTATCTAATGCGGGGAGGAGCCGCCGAGGGACCCCAGAAGAAGAGGATCGGGGCCACTGTGTGCAAAACGAGCTGCACAGTGGAGGCAAGTTTGAAATATATATATATATATATATATATATATATATATATATATATATATATATATATATATATATATATATATATATATATATATATATATATATATATATATATATATATATATATATTTAGTATCCCTTTAAAACACAGCTGTAAACCACATGAGGAAAAAAAGGAGGATATACAGTAAACTTACTCAGACACAAGCCAATACTTCCGGCACGGTCGCTTCCATAGAGGATCATGGTTGGACAGCTGGTTGAGTCTTCGGTTAACAAGACTGCAGCTACAAAAAAAAAAAAAAAAATATCATACAGACAAAATATGCAGAAACATGTGATGTATACATTGGTGGAGAGGTTTTATCATTTGAATTTGCTACCCAAAACCCCTCCATCATTGGCTGATGGTACATTTGTCTCTTTTTTGTACCCCTGTAAGAGATACAAAATGAGAAAAATTAAACATAAAAAAAAAAAAAAAAGGAGAGCGAGTAAGGGCCAGTTCACACCATAGAAACGCAGTCGGTATGCGTTCCAGATGCTTTTCCGCATGCACGCTTCTGATGTGAACCAGTGCATTTTTGATGCAGTCCAGTGTATTTTTTCCCCCCTCTTTTTTCTTACACTTAAAGAGAAGGTTGTGGGAAAAAAATAAAAATAAGCAGTTACACATACTGCAGCTGCTGGCTTTTGATAAATGGACACTTACCTGTCCTGCTGTCCCTCGATGTCGGCAGTAGGGTTCCCGGCGTGAAGCCGAAAGGCTACACTGCCGCCGCCATTGCGGGTAAGGGAACATGGCAGCCTAGCCTTTCAGCTTCACGCCGGGAACCCTACTGCGTATGCACGAGGCCCCGCTCCTCTCTCCTTAGCCCGGCGGCCAGGGGAGGAGGAGGGAGCCCCGCTGTGACATCACGGCCGGACTCCCTGAAGTGGGAAAGGATACCTGTCAAAGACAGGTATCCTGTCGCTTTCCCCCCCTGAAAGGTGCCAATTGTGGCACCGGAGGGGGGGGGGGATCCGATGAGCGGAAGTTCCACTTGAGGGTGGAGCTCCGCTTTAAATAAGGACATGTGTGTTCCGGTGCATTTCTGATACATTTTACCAAGTACAGTTCTGTGCAGGAAAAATGCAGCATGTTCTACTTTTTTTTTCTGGAATGCCCTGGTGTGAACTAAGCCATTGAAACCATATAACCTACTTTCCATGCAGAATTTTTTATATATATATATATATATATATATATATATATATATATATATATATATATATATATATATATATATATATATATACACACATAAACACACATCATAATAATAATATTATTATATATAAAATAAAAAACACAAAAAAAAAAATGTAGTGTGAACTTGCCCTTAAAGCGGAGCTCCATCATTTAAAAGTCAGCAGCCTACAATAAGTGTAGCTGCTGACTTAATAATCTGACACTCACCTGTCCCATGATCCAGCGATGTGAGCGCAGAAAGCCTCGGACCTCTCCCCCTCCACTCCATGGCATTCTAACTGTGGGCGCCCGGCTGTGGCTTCACAGCCGGGTGCACGAGCCGCGCTGTGAATTGCCGGGCAATCTTCTGGGACCTGTGTCGTGTCCCAGAAGATTGGAGGGAGAGGTGAACTTCCTTTCGGCTTTGCAGAGCCAGATGAGGAAGTGGGAGCTTGGTGCCCTTAAAAACTGGGCCCGCCCCCCCCCCCCGCCAAAAAAAAAATGACATGCAAAATGTGGCATGTCAGGGGGTCACCATCACTTAAAGGGGAAGTTCCATTTTTGGGTATAATAGAAAAAGAGGAAACGAAAAAGAAAGTGATGACAGTTTAGTCCCGTGTTTAATGTCCCCAGATTCGAGCTAAAAGGTCAGCGCAGTTTATGTACACGTTAAAACGGTTGAAGAGTTTCAACCGTTTCTGTGTTTATTAAAAGTCAACCGCTACAAAAAAAATGTATCTGCTGACTTTTAATAAAACACACTTACCTGTCCCAAGGTCCATTGATGCAGCTGTCCGAAACCTCACTCCTCTCTGCGGCATCACAGTCAAGTACGAACTGCACATGCGCGAGTCGCGCTGCACGTCCTGAATGGCCGGGCAATCTTCTGGGACCTGTGACGTGTCCCAGAAGATTGTAAGGAGAGTGGAAGTAGGAGCAGGTACCTGTCAAAACTAGGTAGCCCCCCACCCCCCCAAAAAAATATAACATGACAAAATGTGGCATGTCAGGGGGCCAGGAGTCATTAACCACTTAGGCTCCATTCACACCTAGGCAGACAAATTTGCGGCGTTTTGTCGCCGCAAATCGCGGTACAAATAGCATCGTTTTGTACCGCGATTTGCAGCGACAAAACGCCGGTATTGTCCGCCTAGATGTGCCCCAGAATGACCCCCTCTATGGAGATGGTTCCCATCTCCTAGCCGAACGCTGCCTGAAAAAAAGGTTTCAGGCGGCAGGCGTCCAGCGTGGAGATGTGAACCATCTCCATAGAGGGACATGTGTTTTCATCCCTCTGGCGGCAGCGGCGTAGCACTACAGGCGTAAAAACGCCTAGGTGTGAATGGGGGCTTAAGACCGGACCATTATGCAGGTAAAGGACCTTGCCCCTTTGTGCGATTCGGCACTGCGTCGCTTTAACCGACAATTGCGCAGTCTTGCGACGTGGTTTCCAAACAAAATTGGCGTAATTTTTTCCCCACAAATAGAGCTTTCTTTTGGTGGTATTTGATCACAAAATAATGTTTTATTAGTAATGTCGGCGATCAGTGATTTTTTTTCGTGACTGCTACATTATGGCTGACACATCGGACACTTTTGACACATTTTTGGGACCATTATTTTCACAGCGATCAGTGCTATAAAAATGCACTGGTTACTGTGAAAAATTACACTGGCAGTAAAGGGGTTAACCACTAGGTGGCGCTGTAGGGGTTAAGTGTTCCTAACTGTAGGGGGGGTGGGCTCTGTGTCACGTGACACCAATCTCCGCTCCGAGTACACAGAGCCGAGATCAGTGTCATTCTCACTAGGCAGAGCAAGGAGAGGTTTGTTTACACAAGCATCTCCCCGCTCTGTACCGCCGCGAGACGATCGCAGGGATCGAGTCCGTGGGACCCGTTGGCCGACTCACGGGGAAGGCAGTAGGGCCGTCAGGCATTTAAAGGGCCACGTACAGGTACGCGACAATGCCTGTCTGTGCCATTCTGCCGACGTATATATGGTGTGGGCGGTTAAAATGCAATTCAATTTATAACTTTTTTGAAATGCGTTTTTCTGGATATTTTTCTTGTTTTTCTGTCTCTCACTGTTAAAATAAACCTACCACCATTAAAATGATAAACTGATCATTGCTTTTTCAGTGGGCAAACGTACAAAATCAGCAGGGGGATTAAATACTTTTTTTCCCTCATTGTACACACAATTAGTTTTTAAAATTGTATTTTTATTATTTTTACCATAAAAGTGGAGTTATCCTTTAATGACTTCTTTTCCACGGGATTTTAGTGCGAGTTTATACAAACGTGTGTCTTTTGTTATGAAACAAAACAGCTGCCAGGAGCTGCGCATCCCCAAGTCAATTTTATGAAAGTCATTCCCTACAGTCAACCAATCACAGCTGCTGCAGATTGGCACGGTGCCAGAGCACCAATTTCGTACCAGACTGTACTGGGGAGTGGACTGTACTTGATGGTGACGTATGACGAAAGGGGCGGAGACGGGGGTGGTTTACTTCTCCAAGGATCTGTCCCTGCCAGATAACAAGCCTGGATGTGTCTCCGATGATAGTCACATTGCATATTTATCTGCCGGCACCACACCAACGCTTTGCATGCAAACATCACCTGCAGGGTTACATAACATCAAGATCTATAGAAATAACACACACACGCCATTTTTATTATAGGCGCTGGGAAGCCATTTCCAGCGCAACATATCTTTGATCCCTATGGGGGCAGTTCACTCCTCTGCATTGTAGTAGTGTGCATACAAATAAATACATTTATTTTTTTTAAAACATGCAAAATCCCACGTCACAACTTTTCTGTATCAACAGAGCTTAAAGTGGAGGTTCACCCGGAAAAGTAAATTTTTAACATTAGATTGAGGCTCGTTTTGGGAAGCAGAATCGGGTGTTTTTTTTACAATCGAAGCTGTACTTACCGTTTTATAGATAGATCTTCTCCGCCGCTTCCGGGTATGGGCTGCGGGACTGGGCGTTCCCATTTGATTGACAGGCTTCCGACGGTCGCATCCATCGCGTCACGATTTTCTGAAAGTAGCCGAACGTCGGTGCGCACGCGCCGTATAGAGCCGCACCGACGTTCGGCTTCTCGTGACGCGATATATGCGACCGTCGGAAGCCTGTCAATCAAATAGGAACGCCCAGTCCCGAAGACCATACCCGGAAGCTGCGGAGAAGATCGCTCTCTAGAAACGGTAAGTACAGCTTCGATTTTAAAAAAACTACCCGATTTTCCTAGACAAAATGAGCCTCAATCTAAGGGTAAAAAATATTTTGGGTGAGCTCCCGCTTTAACTGCTTCAATACCGGGCATTTTCACCCCTTTCCTGCCCAGACCAATTTTTAGTTTTCAGCGCTGTCGCACTATGAAAGACAATTGCGGTCATGCAAAACTGTACCCAAATGAAATCTGTATGGGTTTTTTTTCCCACAAATAGAGCTTTAATTTGGTGCTATTTGATCACCTCTGCTTTTTTTTTTGCGCTATAAACAAAAGAAGACCGACAATTGTTAAAAAAAAAAAACACCACCACAATATTTTTTACTTTTTGATTTAATAAATATCTGAATTTTTTTTTCCCTCAGTTTAGGCCGATACGTATTCTTCAAAAAAATTTTTTACCAAAAATAATAAAAAATTTATAAAATAAATCGCAATAAGCGTATATTGATTGGTTTGGGCAAAAGTTATCTAACAAAATAAGGGATAGATTTATGGCATTTTTATTTTTTTACTAGTAATGGCGGCGATCTGTGATTTTTTTTTTTTTTTTTTTTTTATTGTGACCGTGACATTGCGACGGACATATCCCACAAATAGAGCTTTCTTTTGGTGGTATTTGATCACCTCTGCGTTTTTTTTTTTGCGTTATAAACAAAAATAGAGCGACAATTTTGAAAAAAAAATGCTATATTTTTTGCTATAATAAATATCCCCAAAAGAGATATATATATACACACACACACACACACACTAATATATAATATATATATATTTATTAAAAAAACATGGTTTTTTTCCCCCTCAGTTTAGGCCGATACGTATTCCTCTACATATTTTAGGTTAAAAAAACGCAATAAGCGTTTATTGATTATAGTGTTTACAAAATATGGGATAGTTTTATGGTATTTTTATATATATAAAAAAAATGTTTTATTAGTAATGTCGGCGATCAGTGATTTTTTTCGTGACTGCAACATTATGACGGACACTTTTGACACATTTTTGTGACCATTGCCATTTTCACAGCGATCAGTGCTAAAAAAATGCACTGGTTACTGTGAAAAAAGACACGGACAATAAAAAATAAATAAATCGCAATAAGCGTAAATTGATTTGGGCAAAAAAGTGATCTACAAAATAAGGGATAGATTTATGGCATTTTTATTTTTTTTTACTAGTAATGGAGGCGATCTGTGATTTTTTTTTTTTTTTTTTTTTTTTTTTTTATTGTGACCGTGACATTGCGACGGACACTTTACACGGTTTTGGGACCATTCACATTTATACAGCGATCAGTGCTATAAAACTGCACTGATTTCTGTGTAAATGTGACAGGCAGGGAAGGGGTTAACACTAGGGGGGTAGAGGAAAGGGTTATATATGTTCCCTAGGGAGTGATTCTAACTGTAGGGGGAGGGGGACTCACGAGGGGCGGAGACCGATCAGGACCGTGGATCTGTGTGTTTACACACACACAGATCCACGGTCCTGCTGTGATCATGGGCAATCGCGGGTGCCCAGTGGACAATGCGGCCACCGGGCACGCGCACTGGGTCCCGAGTGATGCGGCAGGTGCGCACGCCCGCTAGCCGCCTGGGAAGCCCAGGACGTCATATGACGCCCACCTGAGGGGAGGAAACTTAAAGAGGAAATATGGACAGCCGCACACCAGAAAAAAAACCTTAAAAAGGTGGCCTTTAATGGTAAAAGGGAAAAAAGGTACTACAAAGCACAGCAAGCAGTGGAGTATATAGCTGACGCGTTTCGCACTAGGGTTCAGTGCTTAGTCATAGCTATCCATATTTCCTCTTTAAGTTTTGCTTCGTGCATTGCCAGCACCCATTTGGTTACGAGAGGACACTGATTGCACAGTGCGCTCACCTGGAGCGGCAGGTTTCCCCTCCCTGATGGGAGGGAGGGTTCCTGCTGACGTCGTTTTACAATGACTTGGTAAGGAAGTGGTTAAAGTTGTAAACCTCGGAAAAACAAAAACGAAACAAAAACATTAAAAACACACACACACACCAAACCCTGCAAGACAAAGGCATAATGAGCTAGCATACATCACATACTAGCTCATTATGAAATACTCACCTTAGACCGAAGCCCCGAATCAGCGTTGGCCCTCCGAGTACAGTGCGGACATCTTCCACCGAACTTACTTCCGGGTTCGCGGCTCTGGCGATGTGACTGGCTGGAGCCGTGGTGCAACTCCTGTGCATGCACGAGCAGACGGTCACGGCACGACTCCTGAAGAAACAACACCAGCGGCCTGTTTTTTCAGTGCGCATGCCCCGATGACGTCGGCATCAGAGCATATTCTGAATATCCCCTAAACTGTGCATTAGGAGATATTTAAAGTGGAGTTCCACCCATAAATATAACATTACATCAGTAATTTTAAAAAAATGTCATTAGTCCTTTACAAATTTTTTTTTTATTTTTTTAGATGCCTTCAAAGTGTTGTTGCTAGGCAGAATAGTTAATCTTCCCACTTCCTGCACCTAGGTGCTTAAGCTTCCTAACCTACACCGCACAGACTCCAGGGAATGTAGTGGGTGTAACTTTCCAGGAGTCTGTGCATTCCCCAGTCTCAAAGAATCATGTGACTTGGACAGCACAGGTGCTGAAACCTGATCTGACACTGCTTGTGCAGCACTGAGCATGTGCGAGATCTGCAAGGCTGAAATCCAGGAAGTCATACAGTCTGGCTTCAGGATGCCCACACTTAAGATGGCCCCAGTCAATTTCTATTTTATAAAGTGTCTAAATGCTGCAACAACCTAACAAAACGGACCTTAGTTTACAGACTAACTTTACTAGAATACATTAAGCTTGTGTATTACAGGGGTATTTATATTTAACAAGTGAAATTGTGGCCGGAACTCCGCTTTAAAAGGTAAGCCTACAGGTAAGCCTTGTTATACTTGTGGATGACCATGTAATTGTCCTGTGCTTCCATTATTAAACATTGAGACATAGTCCCATGCACCTCCATGTAGGGGACATGTTTAATAGCCCTTGTTATATTGTAATTCTACTTACCCATAGCAAATATTCATTACCATTTTTTATTTTCAGAGGTGATCAAATGCCACCAAAAGAAAACTCCATTTGTGGGGGAAAAAAGGACACCAATCTTGTTTGGGAGCCACGTCGCACGACCGCGCAATTGTCAGTTAAAGCGACGCAGTGCCGAATCGCAAAAAGTGGCCTGGTCTTTGACCAGCAAAATGGTCCGGGGCTTAAGTGGTTAACAAAAAGCTAAAACTCTGCATATGTGTTGCACTAAATTTGAATGCAGTGCATTTTAGACACCCCACCCTGCCCAGAAACCTGGGGGGGGGGGGGGAATGACACCCCAGCCCTGCGCAGAAACCGGGGGGGGAGGGGATTGACACCCCAGCCCTGCGCAGAAACCAGGGGGGGGGGGGAATTGACACCCCAGCCCTGCGCAGAAACCAGGGGGGGGGGGGGATTGACACCCCAGCCCTGCGCAGAAACCAGGGGGGGGGGGGGATTGACACCCCAGCCCTGCGCAGAAAACCGGGGGGGGGGAAATTGACACCCCAGCCCTGCGCAGAAACCAGGGGGGGGGATTGACACCCCAGCCCTGCGCAGAAACCAGGGGGGGAAATTGACACCCCAGCCCTGCGCAGAAACCAGGGGGGGGGGAAATTGACACCCCAGCCCTGCGCAGAAACCAGGGGGGGGGGGGGAATTGACACCCCAGCCCTGCGCAGAAACCAGGGGGGGGGGGAATTGACACCCCAGCCCTGCGCAGAAACCAGGGGGGGGGGAATTGACACCCCAGCCCTGCGCAGAAACCAGGGGGGGGGGGGAATTGACACCCCAACCCTGCGCAGAAACCAGGGGGGGGGGGGAATTGACACCCTCACCCTGCGCAGAAACCAGGGGGGGGGGGGAATTGACACCCTCACCCTGCGCAGAAACCAGGGGGGGGGGGGGATTGACACCCTCACCCTGCCCATGACCCCAGGGGGGGGGGTGACACCCCCAACCTGCCTGGGACCGGGGGAGGAGCAGATTAAACCCCAAACCTGCTCGGGTCCAGAGGGGGGAGCAGATTACACCCTCAACCTGCCTGTGACCAGGGGGGTGAAGCAGATTGCACCCCCCAACCTGCCCAGGAACGGGGGGGGGGGGTGAAGCAGATAACTGCCCTAATCTGCCTGGGAACAGGGGGTGGAGCAGATTACACCCCCAAAGGAACCAAGGGGGTGGGGTGACACCCCAAACCTGTCTGGAATCGGGGAGGGGGGGGGGGGAAGCTGCTGACACCACAACCTGCCTGGGGGGAATATGACACGCCAACCTGCCCAGAACCAAGGGGGGGCAAATTACACCCCCAACTTGCTCAGAACCAGGGGGGGTGAGCAGATGATCCCCAATGCCCCCAGACACAAAAGGGGAGAGGATGACCCCCCCAGGATGAGGGTGTGATCCTCATACACAATGGTAGGGCTCCTATCTACAGACACAAGGGGGCCCCATGCAGTGAAGGGGGGGGGGGGGGGACACTGTGGCTGTACATTGCACACACAGGTGACCCCGCACATCATAGCCTGTCATGGTGAAGACTGGAGATCAGCTGACCGGGGGAGGGACATACAGGCTGCACATTACAGTGGGGGAAGCATATCCAAGGAGGACACATGTTGAGCACAGCTCCCCGGGGGAGACACACAGCGGCTCTCTGTACCTGAGAAGCTCCCGGAAGTCCAGGTAGGACAGGATCAGCAGCAGAGGGTCAGACGGTAGATCGGCCAGTCCCAGCTCCCCGGCCCCCGCCATCTTGGTGGCGACCCGCAGAGCAAGCGCGACTCCTCCCCTTCCCACCAACACACCACGCCCCCCCTCCAAGAAGCATGGAGGACGTGCCTGCGTCTCGTCATCTGACGAAACACCTGCCCCTTCCAGCTGTTTGTAACCACGCCTCCAAAACGCTGCCACGGACCAGCTGCCTGGCCACACCCCTCTTGCCCTTGGGGGATGAGCCATGGGGCCTTGCGTGCTGGGTGCATGCGCAGTAATCACGGTTGGAGAATTTGATAGGTTGGAACTTTTGACAGAACATCGTCTCCGTATTTCTTGTATCTTATTGCGCCCTTACGCGCTCGCAAACAAGTGGAAAGTGACGTGAAGTGTTTAGGCAACACGTTCCCGCCTAAACTGTCTGCTGTGGGTCCAGTGACCGCATTCTGCACCTGTAACCTGATGTTAACACGTTCTGTTCAAATATCAGTGAAAATGAACCTTTACACACCGTGGCAGCCTTTTTTTTTGTATTTCAAATAAACCATTATTTTCTCAGTGTCTCTCCCCAAATGGTACACTAACCCGTCTCACAGCACTGCTTTAGCCGTCATACCGCCATCTTTGTCCCTTTCCAGATGAAGCTTTGCACCCAGTCATGTCATTGATATATTTCTCACACATGCCGTGGCTATATGTGGAATTGTACCCCAAAATTAATTTTGCTGCTTCTGAGTACAGGGATTCCACAAGTGTGGGACTTTTTGTGAGCTTAGCCATGTACAGGGGCCCCGAAAACCAAGCACCGCCTTCAGGATTTCTAAGGGCGCATTTTTTTTATTTCACTCCTCACTACCTATCACCTAAAATGCCAAAATAGCACAACCCCCCCCCCCCCAAATAACCCCATTTTGGTAAGTAGACACCCAAGCTATTTGCTGAGAGGCATGGTGAGTATTTTACAGCTCTCATTCGTTTTTGAAAATGAAGAAAGAAAAATATATATATATTTTTTTTCAATTTTCAAAACTTTCGCCTTGTATCGTTTTCTGGCCATGGAAGCAGAGAACATGGGCATATAGTCATGTGGACCAATACGTCCGAAACTTCGGAAATTGATGTATGCCCATGTTGAGGCAAAGGCCCAGAAAGGTCTTAAATTCGGAAAACGTTAGTGGTTTCCATTCTCTGGCAAGGACAGACTGGGGATTAGTGGCAATGAAATGACCAGCATATAAATTACTCTGGTCCACAATAGATCTATAGAGATCTTCCGTGAAAAACAGCGAATAAAAATCAAGTGGCGTAAAACTTTCTGTTTCCACCTGAATACCGGGTTGGCCAGTGAATGGGGGAAGTACGGGTTCTGCAGAAGTAATGAAGACCCAATCAGGATAGGCGAATTCTGCAGGAAGGGCACTATGGGCAGGACGGGCCTGTCTTTGTCTTCTTCTTGGTGGCAGCGGGACACTACTTGTGCTTGCCACCTCGCCAGCTTGAACTGCACTTATGTTTCATCAAGAATCTTGCCCAACTGCCAAAAAGGAAAACGGGAAGTGGTGCAACCATCTCCTAGCTTCAGGTCTGGTGTGGATTTTAAGGGGAACTCCACCCCAAACGTAAAAAAAAAATGGCGTGGAGTTCCCCCAAAAATCCACATCAGACCCCTTATCCGAGCACGTTAACCTGGCCAGCCGCAGAAAAGAGGGGGGGACAGAGTGCGCCCCCCCCTCTCCTGAACCGTACC
The DNA here is from genome assembly GCF_905171775.1 of Rana temporaria. NCBI lineage: Eukaryota > Metazoa > Chordata > Amphibia > Anura > Ranidae > Rana > Rana temporaria. Next base: position 19,388,954 of record NC_053499.1, on the reverse strand, counting down.
AGGCCACATGCCCAAACACTTTTTAGGACAATAACTTGCATATTAGCCTTTAAAATTAGCACTTTACGAGGGAGGCTAGGCATTTGCCACGGGGAATCTCTGATCATGCCCCTCTCCTCGTCACTGTCGCTCTAGCCAGGTCCCCTGGTTGGAAACTTTGGCGTCTGTCAAGGTTCTGGGCTATAGATGATAGGCTACAGGAACCCATGGCTGAGGCAATCTGTAACTACTGGTTGCAAAACGGGCAATCCGCAGGTGGTCTGGTGCTTTGGGATGCCTTTAAGGCTTGGGTACGGGGAGAATATATATCCAACATTTCTTCCCTGCGAAGGGAGGCTTCCCAGTCCTTGGAGGACCTGGAGGCTGAGGCCGCAAGGTGTGAATCCGCTTATATTCAGTCCCCTAGTGTCTCTGCCCACATACCCTGGGAGAGGGCCCTCCGGGACCTCTCCTTGCATAATGTGGAACAGACGCAGAAATCTATGCTGTACTCTAAGCAGAGAATTTTCGAATATGGTAATAAGAATGGGAGACTGTTGGCTTGGCTAGCGAGGACCCAGGCGGCCTCCACGCACATTGCGGGCGTGCGGGACGCCCAGGGTACTCTGGTCTCCTCCGCGGAGGACATTAGTGCCAGGTTTGTCGAGTTCTTTCGGGGTTTGTATTCCTCGAGGGTGTCTTTTTCTCCGTCGGAATTGCAGGACTACCTGGACTGTGTTCCCTTTCCTGCCCTGTCGGATGAAAATAGGGAGCTCATGGACAGGGCCATTTCCCTAGAGGAGGTTCAGGCTGCAATCGGAAGTCTGCAGAGTGGTAAGACCCCGGGTGCGGATGGGCTCCCTACGGAATTCTATTCCCAGCATGCGGAGCTCCTTGCCCCCAGGCTCACATCCCTCTTCTCTGGACTATTGGAGACAGTCTCTGTACCTGAGTCTATGGAAGAGGCCATTATTGTTCTGATCCCCAAGCCTGGTAAGGACCCCCAGGACTGTGCTTCCTATAGGCCCATTTCTTTATTAAATGTGGACGCCAAGATACTGGCGAAAGTGCTGGCCACCCGCCTGTCGTCGGTCATATCCACCCTGATTCATGTTGATCAGACCGGATTCATGCCGGGCAAGGGCACGGATATAAATATCCGGCGTCTATTCCTAAATCTGTCTGTCACTCATGATAATGCCGGGTCCCGGGTGATTGCCTCCTTAGATGCCGAGAAGGCATTCGACTCGGTGGAGTGGGATTACCTGTGGGGAGTGTTGCAACATTTTGGCTTTGGTCCTGGTTTCCTGCGATGGATCCAGCTGCTCTACCGGGCGCCAAGGGCCAGGGTGCGCACCAACGACTGGGTCTCCGAATCCTTCCCCCTGCATAGGGGCACTCGGCAGGGGTGCCCTCTGTCCCCCGGTCTGTTTGCTCTGGCCCTGGAGCCCCTGGCGATTTTAGTCAGGGAGTCTCCGGGGGTCCGGGGGATGCAGATTGGTGGTTTAGAGGAGAAAATCTCCCTTTATGCAGACGATGCCCTTCTCTATCTAAATGATGCTGGTCCTTCCCTATCCGCTGCCCTTAAGTTGTTTGACACCTTTGGATCCTTCTCCGGGGTCCGTATAAATTGGTCTAAATCGGTCCTTTTTCCCCTGGACGCTCGACCTCCGGATGGATTGACCCCTGCTTCTTTACAGTGGGTTTCGGAGTTCAAGTATCTTGGGGTGATGGTTGCTAGGGCTCCTTCCCAGTACCTCTCACTTAATATACTTCCGCTACTTCAGCTGCTGAGGGAGCGGTGTCGGTCTTGGTCTGGTCTACCACTAAATTTGATTGGCCGCATTAACATCATAAAGATGATTTTACTACCCAAATTTAATTACCTATTTCGGAATAGTCCGGCCTGGATCCCGGCATCGTTCTTTCGGGAGGTGGACAGTTGTATTCTCTCATTTCTCTGGAATGGGACCGTCCCTCGGTTGGCGAAGTCCACGATGCAGTTACCAACTCACCTGGGAGGCCTGGCTCTCCCGAATTTTAGGGTTTATTACTGGGCAGCGATGCTAGTTACAGTCTACTGGTGGTTTGAGGCCAGCCGCTCCAACGCTGCGGTGTGTGTGGAGGCGGCTCGGCTGGGTTCCCTGCAGGGGCTTCAGAATCTGGTGTATAGAGGGCCGAGGGCCTATGAGGATCTCCCGGTCTCCACAAAGTCGACGCTTAAGGTGTGGAATATGGCCAGGCGAAGATTCCACCGGACGGAGAGCTGGTCCCCGGTCCAGCCTCTCTGGGGGAATCCTAATTTGCCCCATTTCAGATCTATACCAGACCCACAGGTCTGGGCAAGGTTTGGTATCAAGACGCTGAGGGACATTATGCCGGCTGGCATACTGTTGTCACTCCCCCAGCTGACTGAGAAATACAGCTTGCCCGGTTGGATGTATTTCCGATATGCCCAGCTTCGCCATGCGGTTAGGGCGCAGTTCCCGGTCCCCCCGTGTATCCAGTTGGACCCGGTTGAGGAACTGTTGTCGGGCGCAGACTTGCAGAAACCTCTTTCTGCCTTGTACGGCACTCTGCTCCCTATTGATTCTGTCAAACTAGATAGACTGTGGGAGGCGTGGAGGGCGGATGTGCCGGGACTGGATAGGGAGGACTGGGAGGACTGCCTGGAGCAGGGCCCGAGGTTGGTTATATCTGCGGGGGATAAGCTGGTACAGACTAAGTTTCTACATAGGGTCTACTTTACTCCAACACGACTGTCTAGAATTTACCCTGATAGGGACCCATGCTGCCCAAGGTGTAGGACACAGCGGGGAACCTATATTCACATGTTTTGGTCCTGCCCGGCTCTGGCACCCTTCTGGTCGGGAGTGTTTGAACAGCTAAACGTCCGCCTGGAGCTTTCTGTCCCCATGTCTCCCGAATTGGCTCTGTTGGGTGTCATTGATGATGAGCAGCGGTCCCATCATAGTAAGCTGTTAATCTTTTACCTTCTCTTCTACGCCAAAAAGGAAATTTTATGCAGGTGGACCTCCTCTGACCCCCCTAGGGTGTCTAATTGGGAAAATAAAATTAATGCTGCCCTTCCACTCTACAAACTGACATACATTAACCGTGGTTGTCCCTGGAAATTTGACAAGGTGTGGTCACCGTGGACAGCTATCTAAAACTGTTTGTGGCGGACTGGGAACCTGCCCCCCCCCCTCTCTTCTCTTCCTCTTCAGCCACCCTTCCTTCCCCTCCCCTCTCCTCCCCTGTCTTTTCTTTCCCCCTCTGCTCTTTCCCCCTTTTTTCTCTCATTCCTCTTCATCTCACTTCCCCATTCCCCCCCTTTCCCTCCGTGTAGCTCCTGGCCACAGTCCGACTAGGATCCTCTATCAAATCTGAGATGATATTTTGATAGTTTACTGTTTTGTACCATGCTACTGTGTCTATCTGCTAAATTGGCTGCATTATGTGATCCTTATTTTTTCTTTTGTACTGTATATTGTCCTTCAATAAAGCACTCCTGATTGTTAAAATTAGCACTTTAGATTTCTCCCATAGACTTTAACAGGGTGTTCCGCTGCTTTTCGAATATGCCGCGAACACCCCAAATTGTTCTTTGTACGCCGAATAGGCAATGTTCGAGTCGAACATGAGTTTGAATCGAACTCGAAGCTCATCCCTACTCCACAGTATTTTAATTGCTCAAATGGGCAACTTGTTCCTCCAAACTGTTCCTGATACTCAACACCTTGAGCTGTTCCAAAACTCTTGGGTGGGCTCCAGACGCAATGCTCTGCGCCCCGAGCCCACCCTATTTTGAAGCCTATTAGAGCCTCTGGCTTTAATCAGGTGCTTCAAAATACACCCCCCCAGGGGGAATGTATGTGTTAAGAGGGGGGTGAAAATTTCTGCTAAGGGGGGGACGCTTTGAGTTGGGAAGAGGGATTGGGTGGATTTGTGCTGGGAGGAGGGATTGGGTGGATTTGTGCTGGAAGGCGGGATTGGGTGGATTTGTGCTGGAAGGCGGGATCGGGTGCATATATGCTCTTTTTTTAAAACTGTGGTGGTGAAATCACCTCCTACAGCGCTGGAGTCACGGCTTTATGTATCGTGAGAGCAAACCCTGTTGCTGTCAGAATAAATAAACCCTTGCTGTAGCTGAATGGCATACCTGCAAAGCAAATAATGGTTAACAATAAAACAAAATAACATTACAGTATAACAGTAGGACATACCATACCTGCAAAGCAAATACAATAAAACGAAGTAACAATAAAACATTAGAGTTAAGCATAAAATACAGTAACAATAGAGAGAGCACAATAGAGAGCATAATAGATAGAGAAGAAGAAGACAACCATTTTGGGCTTTTTTATTTTTCTTGTGTTTTCTTTTCTTTTAACTGTAAATGTTCCAGATTAGGGTCTTTCAAAATGTGTTTTCCATCTCATCTTTGGAGACCCTGTGTGATAGTGTGCTCTAGGACTGCCCAGTGCTGTACCCTATGCTCATACTCCACTAGTGTGTGGTAGTGACGGAAACATTCACAGATGCAGAGACCAGGTTGGTCAGGACAGGCGGAAAAATAATAGAGGGTGTCACGCCTATATCAGAGTTTGCTGCAGACACAATATCTTCTTTGGGGTGGTCTTTGGGCAGGGGTACCACAGAAGACTTCTGGAAAGTGCCTTTCATGCAGCCGGCTAACTGCATTTGCATTGGGAAGTTGGGCCACAGCACCGTCTGGAAACAAACTGCATTTGCATTGGGAAGTTGGGCCACAGCACCGTCTGGAAACAAACTGCATTTGCATTGGGAAGTTGGGCCACAGCACCGTCTGGAAACAAACTGCATTTGCATTGGGAAGTTGGGCCACAGCACCGTCTGGAAACAAACTGCATTTGCATTGGGAAGTTGGGCCACAGCACCGTCTGGAAACAAACTGCATTTGCATTGGGAAGTTGGACCACAGCACCATCTGGAAACAAACTGCATTTGCATTGGGAAGTTGGGCCACAGCACCGTCTGGAAACAGAAGGGCAGTGATGATCCCTTCCTGGAATTTTAGGAAGGATCCAGTTCGTCCTGACGCTTTGTATAGCACATAAGCGTTCAGCAGAGCCAATTGAAATAGGTATACAGACATTTTTTTATACCAGCGTCTGGCTCTACGGGCAATTAAGTATAGCGCCATCATCTGGTCATTGAAGTCCACCACTCCCATGTTAAAGTGGAGTTCCGGCGGAAAAAAATTATTAAAAGTCAGCAGCTACAAAAATAAGGACACTTACCTGTCCAGGGCGCCCAGGATGTCCTCACCCAAAGCCAACCCATCCCATGGCTCCTGGGGGGAGGCGCTGCCATCTTCAGTAAGGGTATTAGTAGGTGAAGCCTTGCGGCTTCACAGCCTGGTTCGCTACTGTGCATGTGCAAGTCCTGACTGGTCCCTGCTGTCTTCTGGGATCTGTGTGTCTCCCAGAAGTCAGCAGGGGGACGGAGGAGGGGCCTGACACTAAAACCTAACTGATGTCACCTGTGACACCAATACGGTCATCAGAAAAATATCTGTACACTATACTAGTGACCCTGTGACAGGGGGTGTTACCAAGGGTTAACTGGGGGCGATCAAGGAGTTAACCCTTTATTAGGAAATATGCGGCAGGTACCCCGACGCTATAAAAAAAAAAACTACTACCTGGGCCTACTACTAACTGCCCCAACGCTGATTAGTGTCACAAGTGTTTACAATACACAGGCAGAGAACAGTCTCTCATTCCCCAGAACCAATCGCCAGGTCCAGGCCAGAAATCATTGGCATAACCAGCGGACATGTCCGATGAGTCGTACTAACCATCGGACATGTCCGACGGACATGTTTCCAGCGGACAGATTTCTAAGCATTCTAAGAAACTTTTGTCCGCTTGAAAACGGTCCGCTGGAAAAATGACCACTGGAAAACGGTCCGATAGGCCGTACACACGACCGAACATGTCCGATGAAACTGGTCCGTGGACCAGTTTCAGCGGACATGTTCGATCGTGTGTACGCGGCCTAAGAAGCAAGAGATTTTAAAATTGAGAATTTTACAATTATATTGGAGACTAGAGAAAGGCTTAATACTAAAGTATAGATTATGAGGGAAGGAAAACACTTCTTCTGAATAAAGCAGATCCTCTAGCCCTGGATAACAGGAAAGAATTCCCTATATATTTTGTGAGGAGAATGTGTAGGAATAGAACATTTATTAAAAATGTATATAAAATTCCCTGAGAACTCGATATCTTTTCCTAGTTAAGGGGAATGTTTCTGTACAGGATTTAATTGTAGATCCTGTTCTTGGGGTGAAGCTAGAAGATCCCTGATGTCTCCATTGAGAGGACCTTGTTGTCACTACTGTCACATAAGGGGCTTGTCAGTACATACATATATACATGGTTAGGACACATGTTAATACATAAACACTTATTACACATCCCTACACACACCACAAGAGGAAGAAGTAGCCATAGAGCCCCTTCCAGACTTACAAACGTGGCCTGTGCATCCAAGTGGTAATGAGCCCCGGTCATGAAAGGATTAAATAAAAGGAGGAAGCAATTCAAATGTAAATATACCAAATTTGTATTGTGTGTTTTATGAAAGTATAATTATGGACCTATACACATTTTTTCCTTTTCCAACTATAAATACTCTGAATAAACCAAGAGTCCTTTGGTAAAATCAATTGGCCAGAAGTGAAGATCTAGTGATCCTCTCGCCCAATCACTGACACACTTTTGACCAAGAGATTCGAAGCCTGCCCACCACGGCAAGGTAGACTCTTCTAGGGCAGGACCTACACTAACTACACTAATCTACCCTACTGGATGCTAGTCATCCTTTTTCTAATGTTTGTAGTAGGCGCATATCAGATGCGCTACGCCGCTCTAAAGATACGCCGCTGACTGTGAATCTGGCCCTATCTATTTAGCGGTTTATATTATCTATAAAAATCTATCTATTTATCTATCTATATATTTTTATAAACAAGACCAAAAAACATGCATACTATCTTATCTTATCTTATCACTATCTTATCTTATCACTATAAAATATAAATATTTTCGTTTTTTTGTATTTTTTTTTTTTTTTAAACAGAAGTGAGGGGAAAGGGAGAGGTTCGGGAGTTAACAGAGGATGTGACAAGGAATCGGAGACACACAGATAAGATATTATTTAATTAAAAATAAATTACAGCGACATTGTGGATCTCTATGGATTATTTAAAAAATTATATATTATTTAGTGAAAAGAAAAAATGTAGCGCCCAAGAGTATGAATAAACCCTTAAAAAAGGTGAATAAAGTGTGTACCCTGAGGGTAAATGACCAGATATCTAAGTCTGATACTTCTTAGTACACAACGGCAAAAATGTGAAGTGAATGATGGGAGCTGAAATATACAAAACTGCTCCTATATAGCAAAATGACATATAGATCTGTGCTATAAAAACAACAAGCAAATATGCATATGTGAAACCAATGGTGTAAAAACCATACATGTGTAAAAATATATAACAAAAAAAGTTCAGTGATAAGAGCAGTCCTCCAAGGTCAATGTTACACTGTAGATCAAGTGTGCCCTGATTGTAAAGGCATAAACCCAATCCTGCAATATTACAAAGTCTGCTAGGAAAAGTGGAGTCTGAAATTATATATATGAACTTCCAATGTTGGGTGGAGCAAGTATCTTCAATATCAATAACTCTTCAGTGCTGGACACGTAATTATAAATAAATGGGTGGGTACCCTTACCAGAGCTGGTGGACCCTCTCAACCACCGTATAGTGGGAGGGTCGTCAAGGCTTTTATAGACCGATTGTCTGGGTCAAATGGTCCTCACTCCGCGTGTCAGATCCAGAAATGGTTAATGAAGCACTTGTTCTTCCAAGATAGACAGCCATGGTTGGTTGATCGATAGTAGCTCAAAACACCCAAATTGGTAAAAAAAGGAAAATATAGAGGTGCTCCTCATAGTGTAAAAACATTTAATAAAAAAGGCATTGCAAATACACACACGTGACAAAAAATGCAATGAAAATGTAAAATATAAAAACTTGGAATGACCACACGAGAAAATAGATTGCTCTGCTAATAATCAAATGAAAAAATAGCAAAAGCAAAAAATAAAAAATATAGCAGCAAACTCCCACCTTGGATGAAGGTGTAGGGAGCGTTCCAACAAAGTTGAGAGTGCAATGGGGATGCAGTGGAGTAATCACCCGACCGGTTTCGTCGCTAACGGACTTCTACTGGGGTATCTGGTCCTCCTCTGCTCCCCCCATTGCATTAAATACCTTCCATCCAGGTCCCTGATTGCCAGCATCTGTTCCTCCATGTTTGACTGGCGTGCGTTCCACCGCCAGGAACCGGAAATGACGTCTGCGTTTCAAAGGCCGGAAGTGAGGCGGGGCTTAGCGTCAAAACGCCAGCTTGTAGACGTACTAATCGTCAGGGCATTCAGGATGACTTAGTCACTCCCCCTCTCCTCCTCTATGACAGGCAGGAGGTGTGGTAATCCGCCGACCAATGGGCATTAATCAGCCGCCCTTTCACAGCGTCATGACGTCAACGCCATGCGCTGCGTTCCCTGATGCGCTCCAGGCATATCACAAGAAAACGTCCATGTCAGCACATAGACGCTCCAGGGCCCACAGCGTCATGTATCAGCCCAAAGATGGCAAAGAAATCACCGGGGTTATCCGAGGTCATCCTAAGTCATCACAGTCTAGTTGGACTTTATAAAGAACCAATAGAGGCAGTGTATGAATACTATATATGGATCAGATAAAGGCAGGCAATCAAGGAGGTGAACTAAAAGGTTCCACTTAGAAATATAGTAATTAAAGAGACATGTACATAGAAAATTCATATTTAAACCTCTACATGAACTTATTGACCTATTATCCCAGAACCTCAAAAAATTGACGAATCAGAAGAAAATAAAGTCAAATTTGACAAAACAAATAATCACAGGAATCGAATAAATAATAAATTAGGACTGGTTGATAAAAGCATTCACGTCCCATTCGACGTTGAGTCCAAATGGGGCGTAGCTCTTGAGGGTGTAAATCCAATATACCTCTAGCTTGGAGACCCCCCTGGTACTCGGTTCACCCCTCCAATGAGGAACGAATTTATCGATAATCAAAAAGGAGGTACCTGTCAATGATTTGTTATGAACCTGTAAATAGTGTCTGGGCACTGTGTGTTTATCGTTGCCTTTCTTAATTTTTGCAACATGTTCACCTACCCTTGTGGAAAAACTGCGGATAGTACGCCCCACATATTGTTTTCCACAAGGGCAGGTGATCAGATACACTATATATGTAGAAGCACAGGTAGAGAATTGCTTCATGGGATAGTCCATCTGAGTGACACTGGACCGAAAGGAAATACTTTTCTTTCTCCCATCAATATTCTCAAGGCACACTTTACATTTCCTGCAAGGATGAAAGCCCTTGGATAAGGGAAAAAAAGTTGGTTTACTGGGCGGATCAATAACATTGGGGGCAACCTGATTTTTTAGGGAAGGGGCACCCCTATAGATAACTGTGGCTTTGCTTGGTAGGGAAGGTCCCAGAACTTGATCCTCCTTGAGGATTCCCCAATGTTTGCAAATGATATTCTTAATTTGCTTATGTTGACTCGAAAACGTAGTAAAAAATGCGTTCCTAAATTGAGGGTCTGGTGACTCTCTAGTCCTTTCAAGTGTAAGTGTTGTACGGTCAACCCTTCCAATACGTTGAATTTCATCCTCAATTTGTTCTTCCAAATAACCCTTATCCAGAAACCTCTGTTTTAAGACTTCTGCTTGTAGGTAGAAGTCCCTAGTATCAGAACAGTTACGTCGTATACGCAACAGCTGACTCTTAGGGATAGATTTTAGCCAAGCCGGATGATGACAACTATCCGTAGGGATATAGCTGTTACGATCGGTGTTTTTAAAATATGTTCTAGTTATCAAACGGTCATTTTTGGCCTCAATGACGAGGTCTAGGAAATGGATGTTGGAGAAACTTGCCTCATATGTAAGAACAATCCCTACTTCATTATTATTTAATGTGGCCATAAAAGAGGCCAAAGAGTCCTGGTCACCCTTCCATAGGAGGAGGATGTCGTCTATGTACCGAGCCCAGAGGACAATTTCTGGTCGGTTTAAAGCATAGACGACATCCTCCTCCCATTTGGCCATAAAAATATTGGCGAGGCTGGGGGCAAATTTGGCCCCCATTGCGACCCCTCTTTGTTGCAGGAAAAAATCACCGTTATACCAGAAATAGTTATTGGTGGTTGCAAACCTTAGCAGGTCCATAATGAAATATTTTTGTACAACCGGGAGGTTGTCGTTCCGACGAAGGAAACATTCCACCGCCTGGAACCCCAAATGGTGGGCAATGCTGGTGTAAAGAGAGGACACGTCTGCCGTGACCAGCATAATGTCCCCACTATACTCAACGTCATTGAGGCGAGCAATAGTATGTCTCGTATCCTTTAAGTAAGACGGAGCATCTTTGACCATGGGTTGCAAATGAAAGTCAATATATCTCCCTATACGGGAGGTGATGGAATTGATCCCACTAATAATGGGTCTTCCAGGGGGGTTGGCAACATCCTTATGTATTTTTGGCAGAAAATACATAGTGGGGATACGAGGAACTTTAGGCATGAGATATGCTCGTTCCTTCTTGTCAAGTATCCCTTTTTGTGTTCCTGCAATAAGTAACTTGCACAATGAGGCTTTAATTTTAGAGGTGGGGTTGGAGGGTAATTTAATATAGGTATTAGTGTCACCCAAAATCCGGAGCATCTCAGCATGGTAGGCAGATTTGTCCAACACGACAATGCCACCCCCTTTGTCCGCTGGACGGATCACCAGATCTTTATGTTCACAAAGACTTTTCAAGCCAGTCCTGATATTAGGGTCTATGAAAGTTTTCTTTAGAGGTAACCCCTCAAGGTCCTTGAGGACCATATCTCTAAACACCCTCACATTTGGAGCCATAGGACAGGAGGGGTTAAAAAGAGAAGGATTAGAGAATCCTGTGTGAACAATTTGGGACGAGGTATCTGGAAGGTTGGGTCTACAAGGATTACTAATAAAATATCGTTGTATGTTTAGTTTCCTTATATATTTTTGCACGTCAATAAACGTAGCAAACTTATTCAATGTTTTGGGTGGAACGTATTTCAGTCCCTTATCCAGTAGTGCTTTCTCTGTATCTGATAATATGACTTTACTGAGATTAAAAATCCCTGTTCCTTTTAGACTTTTCTTTTTTTGCGACCGGGCTCGTCGCCCCCCTCTCGAGCCCCTTTTGGTTCTCTTCCCCTGGGATAATCTTCCTGGTCCCGACGAAAATCCCCTTGGTATTCCAACCTGGGTTGATCTTGATTGTACGTATATGGGGACCTGACCTGACGGTAGTCCTCTCTTTCCATATAGCCGTATGTATGGCTAGACTGTTTGTGGGGGTTGGGTGGAGGGGGTCTCCACCCCCCATAACCAGGGGTAGACTGTGGATATCTGGTGGAATAATCATGATAATTATGACCACCATAAGGGGAAGAATCATAGGGCCGAGGATCATGGGAGTTATCCCTTCGGTTCTTGGATCTCCCCCTAGGTCCTTTGCCCTTGCCTCTAGTAGGCTGTCCTCTTTGTTGAGGATTGGGGGTTCTTGGGCCTGTACCTCTGTTGGTAGAGCCCTCATTCCTCCCTAAGGGGCCTGATGATGGACCGGGTTGGGAAAAAGCCAAAACTTTACCCTCACTGGAGGAGGGTTGAGACACCTCCATATCAAGATCAGGATGTTCGGTTACATCGTTTCTAGTAATAAGACTCTGCCATCTAAAAACTATACCATCTTTGTAATCAGCAACATCTCTGGTATACTTTTTTTGTTTTTTTATCTTTTGGTCTCGTTCTTCTTTATCTAAGTGAGTTTTTAAACTTTGGGACAATGTGCTATATTCAGGTGTGGACTTGGAAGTGGATAGTTTTTCTTTGATGTCTTTAATCTCTTTATCCAATACATCCATTCTAAGTTTTTTCTTATCGTTTAAAAAATTCAAAAGTGATACCCCTTGATTATTAAAAAATTGGTACCAGGATGTTAGATCGAGTTCCCCCTGTTGTGGGTGAACATCCCATCTCAATCCTCTGGGGACCATACGTTCCTTAATGTATTGTTTTAAGAACGCCTGGTCCCATTGTAGGTGGAGTTCTGAGGTCATAAGGTTTTTAAGCCTCATAAAGAGCCCCCCAATCTCTGAATCATTATCTGAAACAGAGAATACCCCCTCCGTATTCAAAACCCGACTATTACGATAGTCGAATATGTCCATGAGGGTGGTTGAATCTGGTTGCTGCAATATAAATAATCCAAAGAAAATGTGAAAAAAAGTGTATATAAAAGAATGCGCAAACCAGATATTTAACGTAGATCAGGCTGCCAACATACCATATGGATATAAGGTGAGAAATGTGAAAAGAAAAAATGTAGCGCCCAAGAGTATGAATAAACCCTTAAAAAAGGTGAATAAAGTGTGTACCCTGAGGGTAAATGACCAGATATCTAAGTCTGATACTTCTTAGTACACAACGGCAAAAATGTGAAGTGAATGATGGGAGCTGAAATATACAAAACTGCTCCTATATAGCAAAATGACATATAGATCTGTGCTATAAAAACAACAAGCAAATATGCATATGTGAAACCAATGGTGTAAAAACCATACATGTGTAAAAATATATAACAAAAAAAGTTCAGTGATAAGAGCAGTCCTCCAAGGTCAATGTTACACTGTAGATCAAGTGTGCCCGTTTTCTTGTGATATGCCTGGAGCGCATCAGGGAACGCAGCGCATGGCGTTGACGTCATGACGCTGTGAAAGGGCGGCTGATTAATGCCCATTGGTCGGCGGATTACCACACCTCCTGCCTGTCATAGAGGAGGAGAGGGGGAGTGACTAAGTCATCCTGAATGCCCTGACGATTAGTACGTCTACAAGCTGGCGTTTTGACGCTAAGCCCCGCCTCACTTCCGGCCTTTGAAACGCAGACGTCATTTCCGGTTCCTGGCGGTGGAACGCACGCCAGTCAAACATGGAGGAACAGATGCTGGCAATCAGGGACCTGGATGGAAGGTATTTAATGCAATGGGGGGAGCAGAGGAGGACCAGATACCCCAGTAGAAGTCCGTTAGCGACGAAACCGGTCGGGTGATTACTCCACTGCATCCCCATTGCACTCTCAACTTTGTTGGAACGCTCCCTACACCTTCATCCAAGGTGGGAGTTTGCTGCTATATTTTTTATTTTTTGCTTTTGCTATTTTTTCATTTGATTATTAGCAGAGCAATCTATTTTCTCGTGTGGTCATTCCAAGTTTTTATATTTTACATTTTCATTGCATTTTTTGTCACGTGTGTGTATTTGCAATGCCTTTTTTATTAAATGTTTTTACACTATGAGGAGCACCTCTATATTTTCCTTTTTTTACCAATTTGGGTGTTTTGAGCTACTATCGATCAACCAACCCTGGCTGTCTATCTTGGAAGAACAAGTGCTTCATTAACCATTTCTGGATCTGACACGCGGAGTGAGGACCATTTGACCCAGACAATCGGTCTATAAAAGCCTTGACGACCCTCCCACTATACGGTGGTTGAGAGGGTCCACCAGCTCTGGTAAGGGTACCCACCCATTTATTTATAATTACGTGTCCAGCACTGAAGAGTTATTGATATTGAAGATACTTGCTCCACCCAACATTGGAAGTTCATATATATAATTTCAGACTCCACTTTTCCTAGCAGACTTTGTAATATTGCAGGATTGGGTTTATGCCTTTACAATCAGGGCACACTTGATCTACAGTATAACATTGACCTTGGAGGACTGCTCTTATCACTGAACTTTTTTTGTTATATATTTTTACACATGTATGGTTTTTACACCATTGGTTTCACATATGCATATTTGCTTGTTGTTTTTATAGCACAGATCTATATGTCATTTTGCTATATAGGAGCAGTTTTGTATATTTCAGCTCCCATCATTCACTTCACATTTTTGCCGTTGTGTACTAAGAAGTATCAGACTTAGATATCTGGTCATTTACCCTCAGGGTACACACTTTATTCACCTTTTTTAAGGGTTTATTCATACTCTTGGGCGCTACATTTTTTCTTTTCACATTTCTCACCTTATATCCATATGGTATGTTGGCAGCCTGATCTACGTTAAATATCTGGTTTGCGCATTCTTTTATATACACTTTTTTTCACATTTTCTTTGGATTATTTATATTGCAGCAACCAGATTCAACCACCCTCATGGACATATTCGACTATCGTAATAGTCGGGTTTTGAATACGGAGGGGGTATTCTCTGTTTCAGATAATGATTCAGAGATTGGGGGGCTCTTTATGAGGCTTAAAAACCTTATGACCTCAGAACTCCACCTACAATGGGACCAGGCGTTCTTAAAACAATACATTAAGGAACGTATGGTCCCCAGAGGATTGAGATGGGATGTTCACCCACAACAGGGGGAACTCGATCTAACATCCTGGTACCAATTTTTTAATAATCAAGGGGTATCACTTTTGAATTTTTTAAACGATAAGAAAAAACTTAGAATGGATGTATTGGATAAAGAGATTAAAGACATCAAAGAAAAACTATCCACTTCCAAGTCCACACCTGAATATAGCACATTGTCCCAAAGTTTAAAAACTCACTTAGATAAAGAAGAACGAGACCAAAAGATAAAAAAACAAAAAAAGTATACCAGAGATGTTGCTGATTACAAAGATGGTATAGTTTTTAGATGGCAGAGTCTTATTACTAGAAACGATGTAACCGAACATCCTGATCTTGATATGGAGGTGTCTCAACCCTCCTCCAGTGAGGGTAAAGTTTTGGCTTTTTCCCAACCCGGTCCATCATCAGGCCCCTTAGGGAGGAATGAGGGCTCTACCAACAGAGGTACAGGCCCAAGAACCCCCAATCCTCAACAAAGAGGACAGCCTACTAGAGGCAAGGGCAAAGGACCTAGGGGGAGATCCAAGAACCGAAGGGATAACTCCCATGATCCTCGGCCCTATGATTCTTCCCCTTATGGTGGTCATAATTATCATGATTATTCCACCAGATATCCACAGTCTACCCCTGGTTATGGGGGGTGGAGACCCCCTCCACCCAACCCCCACAAACAGTCTAGCCATACATACGGCTATATGGAAAGAGAGGACTACCGTCAGGTCAGGTCCCCATATACGTACAATCAAGATCAACCCAGGTTGGAATACCAAGGGGATTTTCGTCGGGACCAGGAAGATTATCCCAGGGGAAGAGAACCAAAAGGGGCTCGAGAGGGGGGCGACGAGCCCGGTCGCAAAAAAAGAAAAGTCTAAAAGGAACAGGGATTTTTAATCTCAGTAAAGTCATATTATCAGATACAGAGAAAGCACTACTGGATAAGGGACTGAAATACGTTCCACCCAAAACATTGAATAAGTTTGCTACGTTTATTGACGTGCAAAAATATATAAGGAAACTAAACATACAACGATATTTTATTAGTAATCCTTGTAGACCCAACCTTCCAGATACCTCGTCCCAAATTGTTCACACAGGATTCTCTAATCCTTCTCTTTTTAACCCCTCCTGTCCTATGGCTCCAAATGTGAGGGTGTTTAGAGATATGGTCCTCAAGGACCTTGAGGGGTTACCTCTAAAGAAAACTTTCATAGACCCTAATATCAGGACTGGCTTGAAAAGTCTTTGTGAACATAAAGATCTGGTGATCCGTCCAGCGGACAAAGGGGGTGGCATTGTCGTGTTGGACAAATCTGCCTACCATGCTGAGATGCTCCGGATTTTGGGTGACACTAATACCTATATTAAATTACCCTCCAACCCCACCTCTAAAATTAAAGCCTCATTGTGCAAGTTACTTATTGCAGGAACACAAAAAGGGATACTTGACAAGAAGGAACGAGCATATCTCATGCCTAAAGTTCCTCGTATCCCCACTATGTATTTTCTGCCAAAAATACATAAGGATGTTGCCAACCCCCCTGGAAGACCCATTATTAGTGGGATCAATTCCATCACCTCCCGTATAGGGAGATATATTGACTTTCATTTGCAACCCATGGTCAAAGATGCTCCGTCTTACTTAAAGGATACGAGACATACTATTGCTCGCCTCAATGACGTTGAGTATAGTGGGGACATTATGCTGGTCACGGCAGACGTGTCCTCTCTTTACACCAGCATTGCCCACCATTTGGGGTTCCAGGCGGTGGAATGTTTCCTTCGTCGGAACGACAACCTCCCGGTTGTACAAAAATATTTCATTATGGACCTGCTAAGGTTTGCAACCACCAATAACTATTTCTGGTATAACGGTGATTTTTTCCTGCAACAAAGAGGGGTCGCAATGGGGGCCAAATTTGCCCCCAGCCTCGCCAATATTTTTATGGCCAAATGGGAGGAGGATGTCGTCTATGCTTTAAACCGACCAGAAATTGTCCTCTGGGCTCGGTACATAGACGACATCCTCCTCCTATGGAAGGGTGACCAGGACTCTTTGGCCTCTTTTATGGCCACATTAAATAATAATGAAGTAGGGATTGTTCTTACATATGAGGCAAGTTTCTCCAACATCCATTTCCTAGACCTCGTCATTGAGGCCAAAAATGACCGTTTGATAACTAGAACATATTTTAAAAACACCGATCGTAACAGCTATATCCCTACGGATAGTTGTCATCATCCGGCTTGGCTAAAATCTATCCCTAAGAGTCAGCTGTTGCGTATACGACGTAACTGTTCTGATACTAGGGACTTCTACCTACAAGCAGAAGTCTTAAAACAGAGGTTTCTGGATAAGGGTTATTTGGAAGAACAAATTGAGGATGAAATTCAACGTATTGGAAGGGTTGACCGTA
This sequence comes from Rana temporaria, assembly GCF_905171775.1. NCBI lineage: Eukaryota > Metazoa > Chordata > Amphibia > Anura > Ranidae > Rana > Rana temporaria. The sequence goes on along the minus strand of NC_053499.1, from coordinate 19,371,982 downwards.
CAACACTTACACTTGAAAGGACTAGAGAGTCACCAGACCCTCAATTTAGGAACGCATTTTTTACTACGTTTTCGAGTCAACATAAGCAAATTAAGAATATCATTTGCAAACATTGGGGAATCCTCAAGGAGGATCAAGTTCTGGGACCTTCCCTACCAAGCAAAGCCACAGTTATCTATAGGGGTGCCCCTTCCCTAAAAAATCAGGTTGCCCCCAATGTTATTGATCCGCCCAGTAAACCAACTTTTTTTCCCTTATCCAAGGGCTTTCATCCTTGCAGGAAATGTAAAGTGTGCCTTGAGAATATTGATGGGAGAAAGAAAAGTATTTCCTTTCGGTCCAGTGTCACTCAGATGGACTATCCCATGAAGCAATTCTCTACCTGTGCTTCTACATATATAGTGTATCTGATCACCTGCCCTTGTGGAAAACAATATGTGGGGCGTACTATCCGCAGTTTTTCCACAAGGGTAGGTGAACATGTTGCAAAAATTAAGAAAGGCAACGATAAACACACAGTGCCCAGACACTATTTACAGGTTCATAACAAATCATTGACAGGTACCTCCTTTTTGATTATCGATAAATTCGTTCCTCATTGGAGGGGTGAACCGAGTACCAGGGGGGTCTCCAAGCTAGAGGTATATTGGATTTACACCCTCAAGAGCTACGCCCCATTTGGACTCAACGTCGAATGGGACGTGAATGCTTTTATCAACCAGTCCTAATTTATTATTTATTCGATTCCTGTGATTATTTGCTTTGTCAAATTTGACTTTATTTTCTTCTGATTCGTCAATTTTTTGAGGTTCTGGGATAATAGGTCAATAAGTTCATGTAGAGGTTTAAATATGAATTTTCTATGTACATGTCTCTTTAATTACTATATTTCTAAGTGGAACCTTTTAGTTCACCTCCTTGATTGCCTGCCTTTATCTGATCCATATATAGTATTCATACACTGCCTCTATTGGTTCTTTATAAAGTCCAACTAGACTGTGATGACTTAGGATGACCTCGGATAACCCCGGTGATTTCTTTGCCATCTTTGGGCTGATACATGACGCTGTGGGCCCTGGAGCGTCTATGTGCTGACATGGACGTTTTCTTGTGATATGCCTGGAGCGCATCAGGGAACGCAGCGCATGGCGTTGACGTCATGACGCTGTGAAAGGGCGGCTGATTAATGCCCATTGGTCGGCGGATTACCACACCTCCTGCCTGTCATAGAGGAGGAGAGGGGGAGTGACTAAGTCATCCTGAATGCCCTGACGATTAGTACGTCTACAAGCTGGCGTTTTGACGCTAAGCCCCGCCTCACTTCCGGCCTTTGAAACGCAGACGTCATTTCCGGTTCCTGGCGGTGGAACGCACGCCAGTCAAACATGGAGGAACAGATGCTGGCAATCAGGGACCTGGATGGAAGGTATTTAATGCAATGGGGGGAGCAGAGGAGGACCAGATACCCCAGTAGAAGTCCGTTAGCGACGAAACCGGTCGGGTGATTACTCCACTGCATCCCCATTGCACTCTCAACTTTGTTGGAACGCTCCCTACACCTTCATCCAAGGTGGGAGTTTGCTGCTATATTTTTTATTTTTTGCTTTTGCTATTTTTTCATTTGATTATTAGCAGAGCAATCTATTTTCTCGTGTGGTCATTCCAAGTTTTTATATTTTACATTTTCATTGCATTTTTTGTCACGTGTGTGTATTTGCAATGCCTTTTTTATTAAATGTTTTTACACTATGAGGAGCACCTCTATATTTTCCTTTTTTTACCAATTTGGGTGTTTTGAGCTACTATCGATCAACCAACCCTGGCTGTCTATCTTGGAAGAACAAGTGCTTCATTAACCATTTCTGGATCTGACACGCGGAGTGAGGACCATTTGACCCAGACAATCGGTCTATAAAAGCCTTGACGACCCTCCCACTATACGGTGGTTGAGAGGGTCCACCAGCTCTGGTAAGGGTACCCACCCATTTATTTATAATTACGTGTCCAGCACTGAAGAGTTATTGATATTGAAGATACTTGCTCCACCCAACATTGGAAGTTCATATATATAATTTCAGACTCCACTTTTCCTAGCAGACTTTGTAATATTGCAGGATTGGGTTTATGCCTTTACAATCAGGGCACACTTGATCTACAGTGTAACATTGACCTTGGAGGACTGCTCTTATCACTGAACTTTTTTTGTTATATATTTTTACACATGTATGGTTTTTTACACCATTGGTTTCACATATGCATATTTGCTTGTTGTTTTTATAGCACAGATCTATATGTCATTTTGCTATATAGGAGCAGTTTTGTATATTTCAGCTCCCATCATTCACTTCACATTTTTGCCGTTGTGTACTAAGAAGTATCAGACTTAGATATCTGGTCATTTACCCTCAGGGTACACACTTTATTCACCTTTTTTAAGGGTTTATTCATACTCTTGGGCGCTACATTTTTTCTTTTCACATTTCTCACCTTATATCCATATGGTATGTTGGCAGCCTGATCTACGTTAAATATCTGGTTTGCGCATTCTTTTATATACACTATATTATTTAGTGTCACGAAAAAAAAAAAAAGGCCCCCTTCTCCCCTAATAGCCGGCCAATCACGCTCCTTTTTTGTTAGATGGTAAAGAATTAATGCTAAATTCTGGTATTATGCAGGATGTTATAGTACAAGGAAGCAGAAAATGTATTGATTTTTACTGGAAAATAAGGATATTGTTTAGCGTTGCAAAAAAAAAAAAAAATCCGACCTCCTCCCTTTATAGCCAGCCAATCACGCTCCTTCTTTGTAAGATGTTAATAAAGTGACCCTAAACTCTGGATTTAAAGTAGAGCTCCACTCTAAAGTGGAACTTACGCTCATCGGATTCCTCCCCACCCCGCCTCCGGTGCCACAATTGGCACCTTTCAGGGGGGTGCAGATACCTGTCTAAGAGGTATTACACCTTTATATAGGCCTCTTATGACGTCACAGTCCCACCATGCTCCGGGTGGCGACGACACCACCCGGAGCATGCTGGAACTGTGACGTCATAAGAGGCCTATATAAATCATCGCGCACCGCACACAGGGAGCGGTCGTGGCAACATCGGAAGAAGAAGGCAGAAGGCGGCAAGGAAGAGCGGACCGGGCTGATCGCCGCTAGTAAAAGAGCTGCAAGAAGATAGCAGCGGCCAGCCCAGAAGAAGGCACCGGAGAGCGGGAGAAGAACCAGGGAGAGCGGAGAAGACCACCAAAGTCAGAAGAAGACCCCCGGAGAGCGGAGAAGACCCCCAGGGCTGGCTAATAAATTATTTTAAAAACCTGTGTTGTGTGTTCATTTTATTGACACTTTTCCTCCCGGTGAATGGGTAGGTGTACGATGTACCCCATACTCATTCACGTAGGGTGGGGGGCTGGGATCTGGGGGCCCCCTTATTAAAGTGTTTGTAGCTACATTTTGTAGTCTGGTCTGGAGTTCTCACCTGGGAGGTTGTGGTCCAATCAGAATGCAGAGACTCCTTTTTAGTGGTAATGGTCTAAAAAGTATATATATTATTTTCTAATCATTATTTACTATAATCAGAAAGAGGCAAAAAAAAATAGCCGGCCAATCACGCTCCTTTTTTGTTAGATGGTAAAGAAGTGACACTAAACTCGGGTATTATGCAGGATGTTACAGTAAAGGAAGCAGAAAAACAAAGTAAGAAATATATTCATGAAAAATAGATAGCAGGGCCATTTCCTAGTGCAGTGATGGCGAACCTTGGCACCCCAGATGTTTTGGAACTACATTTCCCATGATGCTCATGCACTGTGCAGTGTACTGGAGCATCATGGGAAATATAGTTCCAAAACATCTGGAGTGCCAAGGTTCACCATCACTGCCCTAGTGGATGTGTATTGATTTTTACTGGAAAATAAGGATATTGTTTAATAATGTTTTATTTATTTTTTGGATTTTGTTATGTTTTTTTATCAAACAGAAGTGAGGGGAGAGGTTCAGGAGTTAATAGAGGATGTGTCAGGGAATTCACCTGAGAGGTGGAGGTCCAATCAGGATTTAGAGACCCCTTTCAGTGGTAATGGTCAGGAGTCACCTGAGAGGTGGAGGTCCAATCAGGATTTAGCGACTCCTTTCAGTGGTAATAGCCTGGAGTCACCTGAGAGGTGGAGGTTCAGAGTCTCCTTTCAGTGGTAATGGTAATGGTCAGGAGTCACCTGAGAGGTGGAGGTTCAGAGACTCCTTTCAGTGGTAATAGCCTGGAGTGCTTACCTGAGAGGTGGTGGCTCAATCAGGATGAACAGACTCCTTTCCATTGGTAATGGTCTGGAGTGCTCACCTGAGAGGTGGTGGTCCAATCAGGATTTAGAGACTCCTTTCAGTGGTAATAGCCTGGAGTGCTTACCTGAGAGGTTGTGGTCCAATCAGGATGAACAGACTCCTTTCCATTGGTAATGGGCTGGAGTGCTCACCTGAGAGGTGGTGGTCCAATCAGGATTTAGAGACTCCTTTCAGTGGTAATAGCCTGGAGTGCTTACCTGAGAGGTTGTGGTCCAATCAGGATTTAGAGACTCCTTTCAGTGGTAATGGTAATGGTCAGAAGTCACCTGAGAGGTGGAGGTTCAGAGACTCCTTTCAGTGGTAATGGTAATGGTCAGGAGTCACCTGAGAGGTGGAGGTTCAGAGACTCCTTTCAGTGGTAATAGCCTGGAGTGCTTACCTGAGAGGTTGTGGTCCAATCAGGATGAACAGACTCCTTTCCATTGGTAATGGTCTGGAGTGCTCACCTGAGAGGTTGTGGTCCAATCAGGATGAACAGACTCCTTTCCATTGGTAATGGTCTGGAGTGCTCACCTGAGAGGTGGTGGCTCAATCAGGATGAACAGACTCCTTTCCATTGGTAATGGTCTGGAGTGCTCACCTGAGAGGTGGTGGTCCAATCAGGATTTAGAGACTCCTTTCAGTGGTAATAGCCTGGAGCGCTCACCTGAGAGGTGGTGGTTCAATCAGGGTGCGACTCCTTTCAGTGGAAATGGTCTAGAGCACAGGTGTCAAACTGGTGGCCCTCCAGCTGTTGCAAAACGACAAGTCCCATGAGGCATTGCGAGGCTGACAGTAAGAGCCGGTTCACACTGGGGCAGCATTACTTGCTGAGCGACTCGGCAAGGCGAGCTGCCCACGACTTCAGAGGCGACTTGCAAAGTGACTTCTGTATTGAACTCAATGCAAGTCACCCTGAAGTCGCCCCAAAGCCGTACAGGAACCTTTTTCTAAGTTGGAGAGACTTGAGTCGCTCCTATTAGAACGGTTTCCATAGTACAGAGCGGAGCGCGACTTGTCAGTGTGAACCGCCTCTTACAAACATGACTCCCACAGGCATGAAGGGACTTGTAGATTTGCAACAGCTGGAGGGCCGCCAGTTTGACACCCCTGGTCTAAAGTATATTTTTATCTCTAAACCTTATCTACTATCAGCAGACAATAGTAAAACAATATACATTACCCCATGATGTTATCGAGGTATGTGGAAGAGGATGGTGTTATTCTATGCTCAAAAGAACACTGCGTAGGGTTCTCCATTCTCACGAAATGCGATTTCAAAACCAATGTACTGACGATCTTCTTCTTCTTCTTCTTCTTGTGGTTCAGCAGATGCCCGGCACACAGGGCAAGAAGGGTTCAGCTGAAGCCACCTGGAAATACAATCATCATGAAAAGCATGAGAACAAGGCAGTGCTATGAAGTCCTCTGCATACTCACCGAGGCAGATGGAACAGGTAGGCTGTTCCGCTGCCGGTGGTGGTGGTGGTGGTGGTGGCAGTGGTGGCGCTGGTGGTGGTGGTGGTGGCGGCGGGGGCGGTGGAGCAGGGGGGCGTTGGTCAGCATTTCTGTTTGCTGCCTCCTCCCTTCTCCTCCGAAGTTGCCCCCGCGTCCTGTGGGCAATTGGATCCTCTCCTCCCTCCCGGCGTGTCCGATGTCGTGAAGCTCGGGGCATGGTGGAGGTGTATCCGAAAGATACAAAAAAAAACTAAAAAAATAAATAAATAGTACTTTTAATAATAATAATAATAGTAATATATACAATAATAGTACAACAGCAATATATTTGAATAAAAAAACGCTAATAATCGCAGGATTGACAAAGTGACTCGGTCAACTCACAGTGCAGGAATGTTTTGAAACAACTGCAGTCCGGTTTGAACCGATTTGCAGCTCACTATGACATCACACACCTCATACCAGCTGCTACTTTTTAGGCCTGGAGTATTTGACTGGGAATTCCCTCGTTCATGTAACACTGTATCCAAATACATTTTATAGATTTGACATATCATTAACCACTTAAGGACCAGAAGGATTTGCCCCCTTAATGACCAGGTCGTTTTTTTTCGATACGGCACTGCATCGCTTTACCTGACAATTGCGCGGTCGTGCGACGCCACACCCAAACAAAATGTACGCCCTTTTTTTCCCCACACATAGAGTTTTCTTTTGGTGGAATTTGATCATCTCTGCGCTTTAAATTTTTTACGCTGTAAACAAAAAAACTAATTTTTTTTTTACTTTTTGCTAGAACAAATATCCCAATATAATAATAAACAAAAAAACATTTATTCCTGAGTTTAGGCCGATGTGTATTCTTCTACAAATTTTTGGTGTAAAAAAAAAAAAAAAATCGCAATAAGCGTATATTGATTGGTTTGCGCAAAAGTTATAGCGTCTGCAAAATAGGGGATAGATTGATGTCATTTTTATTATTATATTTTTTTTTTACTAGTAATGGCGGTGATCTGCGATTTTTTAGCGGGACTGCGACATTGCGGCAGACAGATCGGACACCTTTTTGGGACCATTGATATTTATACAGCGATCAGACCTAAAATAAAATAGCCACTGATTACTGTATAAATGTCATTGGCAGGGAAGGGTTTAACACTAGGGGGTGATTAAGGGGTTAAATGTGTGTCATAGGGAGTGTTTCTAACTGTGGGGGGGGGGACCGCCTGGAGGAGGAGATTGATCGCTGTTCATAATCAGTATGAACATCAGATCTGTCTCTCTCAGGAGCGATCGCAGGTGCCCAGCTGACATCTGCACAGTACTACTTCTCTTGTCCTGTATGCTGGGTGTTATTCTCAGTATCTGTTCTTATTCTTTATGTATGGACTCTGCACAGTACCACTTCTCTTGTCCTGTATGCTGGGTGTTATTCTCGGTATCTGTTCTTATTCTGTATCTATGGACTCTGCACAGTACTACTTCTCTTGTCCTGAATGCTGGGTGTTATTCTCAGTATCTGTTCTTATTCTGTATCTATGGACTCTGCACAGTACTGCTTCTCTTGTCCTGTATGCTGGGTGTTATTCTCAGTATCTGTTCTTATTCTCAGTATCTGTTCTTATTCTGTATGTATGGACTCTGCACAGTACTACTTCTCTTGTCCTGTATGCTGGGTGTTATTCTCAGTATCTGTTCTTATTCTGTATATATGGACTGCACAGTACCACTTCTCTTGTCCTGAATGCTGGGTGTTATTCTCAGTATCTGTTCTTATTCTGTATATATGGACTCTGCACAGTACTACTTCTCTTGTCCTGTATGCTGGGTGTTATTCTCAGTATCTGTTCTTATTCTGTATATATGGACTCTGCACAGTACTACTTCTCTTGTCCTGTATGCTGGGTGTTATTCTCAGTATCTGTTCTTATTCTGTATGTATGGACTCTGCACAGTACTACTTCTCTTGTCCTGTATGCTGGGTGTTATTCTCAGTATCTGTTATTATTTATGTATGGACTCTGCACAGTACTACTTCTCTTGTCCTGTATGCTGGGTGTTATTCTCAGTATCTGTTCTTATTCTGTATGTATGGACTCTGCACAGTACTGCTTCTCTTGACCTGTATGCTGGGTGTTATTCTCAGTATCTGTTCTTATTCTGTATCTATGGACTCTGCCCAGTACTACTTCTCTTGTCCTGAATGCTGGGTGTTATTCTCAGTATCTGTTCTTATTCTGTATATATGGACTCTGCACAGTACTACTTCTCTTGTCCTGTATGCTGGGTGTTATTCTCAGTATCTGTTCTTATTCTGTATGTATGGACTCTGCCCAGTACTACTTCTCTTGTCCTGAATGCTGGGTGTTATTCTCAGTATCTGTTCTTATTCTGTATATATGGACTCTGCACAGTACTACTTCTCTTGACCTGTATGCTAAGTGTTATTCTCAGTATCTGTTCTTATTCTGTATATATGGACTCTGCACAGTACTACTTCTCTTGTCCTGTATGCTGGGTGTTATTCTCAGTATCTGTTCTTATTCTGTATCTATGGACTCTGCACAGTACTACTTCTCTTGTCCTGTATGCTGGGTGTTATTCTCAGTATCTGTTCTTATTCTGTATCTATGGACTCTGCACAGTACTACTTCTCTTGTCCTGAATGCTGGGTGTTATTCTCAGTATCTGTTCTTATTCTATATGTATGGACTCTGCACAGTACCACTTCTCTTGTCCTGTATGCTGGGTGTTATTCTCAGTATCTGTTCTTATTCTGTATGTATGGACTCTGCACAGTACTACTTCTCTTGTCCTGTATGCTGGGTGTTATTCTCAGTATCTGTTCTTATTCTGTATCTATGGACTCTGCACAGTACTACTTCTCTTGTCCTGTATGCTGGGTGTTATTCTCAGTATCTGTTCTTATTCTGTATCTATGGACTCTGCACAGTACCACTTCTCTTGTCCTGTATGCTGGGTGTTATTCTCAGTATCATACTTACCTAGGTGGATGCTGTATCTACCCCCCCGGCACTTTCTACACTGAGAACAGAACGATTGAACAGCGTTGATCGCTCAGTTCTCACAGCTCTGTAAGCAGAGATCTGCAGACTGTCAGTCACCGCTCTCTGTTCTGCCCCCTCCTCACTCATTGGAGCGCTGGGCTGTGGAGGGGGCGGAGCTCAGGCTCTCAGCGGCTCCGAGCCGGATGTCGGTCTAGGGACCTGGTGGATCCTGACTTCCATTGTCGTGATGACGCAGACCCTGGACTGACTTCTGTGACATCAGCAGAGAGCGGATTCAGCCAATTCTCTGCTAACAACGCGTCATAGGAGTGCAAAACGGGCTTCGCCTGTACTTCTCCTTTAAAGCCGGTTTCTCCCCCTCTCCTTCCCACCAGATTTCAGCTGCTGGAGGGAGAGACACAGACATGACCTGATCCAGGGGGTGCTAATTTTTACCCAGATTTCAGTTGACCCCCCCCTACGCAAACCTTCCCTTTGATGTGATGCCTGATTGGCCGCTGATCTCCCCCATCATCGTCCGCACTCAGAGCTGGGAAAAGGGAACGGCATCCTGGAGCAGTGAGAGGAGAAGTGGCAGAGTGGAGAGATGACATCAGACTGGGCAGCTATCTGTGCTGAGAAGTGGGATCAGGATTTGGGGGGGGGGGGGGTATTTGCTAGAAGGAGGAATGGGGAAGGTATGTGCTAGGAGGGGGGGTGAAGATTTCTGCTAAGGGGGAGGGGGCGCTTTGGGTTGGGAGGAGGGATTGGGTGGATTTGTGCTGGAAGGAGGGATTGGGTGGATTTGTGCTGGAAGGAGGGATTGGGTGGATTTGTGCTGGGGGGGGGTATTTGTGCTCGGAGGGGGGTCTGTGCTAGAAGAAGTGATTGGGGGGTTTGTGCTGGGATGAGGGATGTGGGGGGAAATTTGTGTTATGTCCCCCACTCTTAGGTAACACCAGACCCCTCTATGCCCCCTACTCGTAGATAACAACAGAACCATTATAACTCCCATAATTAGGTAACAACAGATCCCCCCCATATACCCCCCACTCTTGGAAAACACCAGAACCACTAAACGCCTCCCCCAAACACACACACACACACACGATACTACCAACTATGGGCAATGTGTGCCCCCCTGGCAGGGATCTCTGTGCCCCTGGTGGGGATCTCTGTGCCCCCATTTGGTAGCGTGCCCCTCCTGGCAGGGATCAATGTGCCCCCACTAAGTAGTGTGCGTCCCCTGGTGGGGATCTCTGTGCTCCCATTGGATAGTGTACAACCCCTGGCGGGGGATCTATGTGCCCCACTGGGTAGTATGTGCCCCCTGGTGGAGATCTCTGTGCCCCCACTGGGTAGTTTGTGCCCCCCTGGCGAGGATCTCTATGCCCCCACTGGGTAGTGGGCCCCTGGTGAGGATCTCTGTGCCCCCACTGGGTAGTGTGTGCCCCCATGGCAGGGATCTCTATGCCCCCACTGGGTAATGTGTGCCCCCTGGCCGGGATCTCTATTCCCCCATTGTGTAGTGTGCATCCCCTGGCAGGGGATCTCTGTGCTCCCACTGGATAGTATGTGCCCCCTGGTGGAGATCTCTGTGCCCCCCACTGGGTAGTGTGTGCCCCCCTGGCAACGATATCTATGCCCCTACTGGGTAGTGTGCCCCTAGTGAGGATCTCTGTGCCCCTATGGCAGGGATCTCTATGCCCCCACTGGGTAATGTGTGCCCCCCTGGCAGGATCTCTATGCCCCCACTGGGTAGTGTGCCCCTGGTGAGGATCTCTGTGCCCCCACTGGGTAGTGTGTGCCCCCATGGCAGGATCTCTATGCCCCCACTGGGTAATGTGTGCCCCCCTGGCGGGGATCTCTGTGCCCCCATTGTGTAGTGTGTGCCCCCTGGTGGGGATCTCTGTGCCCCCATTGGGTAGTGTGTGTGATCACTGTGGGGGGTAAACACATATTGTAGATACCGATTCAAAGTAATCAGAGGTGAGTGAGAGGCTGCAGGGGGCGGAGTCTACGTCACAGGCAAGCTGCCTTTGGTCCAATCAGAAATAATCACGGTGACTGCGCATGCTCTATGCGGCCCCCTGTATCCTAGCAACGGTAAACTGGCCGGCCGGGCCACCCCCTCCAGGAAACTCTGCGACATAAGGACGTCCGCCCGGTCCAATCCGGATACAAACACTCAATCCCAAAAAAATAGTTTTGCCTTTAGTTATTCCTTAACCACTTCAGCCCCGGAGGGTTTTACCCCCTTAATGACCAGGCCATTTTTTGTGATACAGCGCTACGTTACTTTAAATGACAATTGCGCGGGCGTGCGACGTTGTACCCAAATAAAATCGATGTCCATTTTTCCCCACACATAGAACCTTTTTTTTGGTGGTATTTGATCACCTCTGTAGTTTTTATTTTTTGCGCTATAAAAACAAAAAAAAGATATAATTTGAAAGAAAAAACAATAATTTTTTACTTTCTGCTATAATACATATACAATAAAAAAATTGGAAAACAACATTTCTTCATCAATCAGATCGCCGTTCTGCACTCACGAGAATGATCGCGGATGGCCGGCGGACATCGTCTGCGGGACCCGCTGATTGGCATCCTCTGTGTCCAATCAGCGCGCGATCGTCTATATGGTATTGTGCTCCATTCAATGGTCACACAGCTTTATTTTAAGTGATACTAAAGCTTTGAATATTTAAAATATATATATATGTTTGTTATTTTTTTTTTTTTATATTCAAAGCTTTAGTATCACTTAAAATAAAGCTGTGTGACCATTGAATGGCGCACAATACCATATAGATGCGTTCCACCAGAGGAGCGATCGTGTGCTGATTGGATGCCAATCAGCGGGTCCAGCGATCATTCTCGTCAGTGGCAGAACGGCGATCTGCCTATGTAAACAAGGCAGATCGCCATTGTGACAGGGGAGAAGATGAAGTTCTTGTAGCAGGAACACAGATCTCTGTCTTCACCAAGTCAGAGCAGACCCCACACTGTTAGCAAGCACCCCCTAGGGACACATTTAACCCTTTGATCGCCCCTGATGTTAACTCCTGCCAGTGTCATTAGTACAGTGACAGTGCATACTTTTAGCACTGATCCCTGTATTAGTGTCACTGGTCCCCCCAAAAAAAAGTGTCGGTTGTGTGTCCTTTTTTGTTTGCCGCAATGTCGGAAGGCCGTCCACAAGGTTTAGGAGTGTGTCTATGAGAATGTTTGACCATTCTTCCAGAAGCGCATTTGTGAGATCAGGCGCTGATGTTGGACGAGAAGGCCTGGCTCGTAGTCTGCGCTCTAATTCATCCCAAAGGTGTTCTATTGGATTGAGGTCAGGACTCTGTGCAGGCCAGTCAAGTTCCTTCACCCCAAATTCGCTCACACATGTCTTTATGGACCTTGCTTTGTGCACTGGTACAAATCATTTGGTGGAGGGGGGATTAAGGTGTGGGGCTGTTTTTCAGGGGTTGGGTTGGCCCCTTAGTTCAAGTGAAGGGAACTCTTAGGCCCCGTACACACGAGAGGATCGATCCGCTGAAATTGATCCGTGGATCGGTTTCAGCGGATAGATCCGCTGGTGTGTACGATCCAGCGGATATTTCGGGCCGACCGATTTCCAGCGGATAAAAATTTCTTAGCATGCTAAGAAATCTATCCGCTGGAATCGGCTCCACTTCCCCGATTCCCTCACTGAGGATGGCGGGGGAGCAGCAGAGTGACGAGCGATCGCTCGTCCTCTGCTGCGGACGGCGCTGGACTCCAGGACAGGTAAGTGTCCTAATATTAAAAGTCAGCAGCTGCAGTATTTGTAGCTGCTGGCTTTTAATATTTTTTTTTTCATGGCACATCCGCTTTAAGGTGAAAAAACATCCGACAGCACCTGGATCCTTGGATTTTTAATTCCTACAACCATGACCTCTACAGTGGTAGAAAATAACACAGACAAGATAGGAAAAAAAATCAACAGTTTTTAATAAAACAATATCAAACTATTTTAAAGTACTGGAATAATTACGTGTTTAAATTATTTTTATTGTTTTCACATAAAATAGAAAAACTTTACATACTTTCTTTTAAAAAAACATTTTTTTTTTCCACCAATCATTATAAAATTCACAAGTTCTTCATACATATAACAATATAACAATAACATATACAGACTACATATTACCACATTACAAAAAACATTTGTGTGGGTACAGGGCTAGGTCCAACCTTACGATACTGCCTCTATAGTGATGTCCTTTAGACTAGGGGCATATTACCCTCTCCTCTCCCCCCCCCCCCAGTGAGCCCCTCGAACCGCTGCGGGTGTCAATATAAAGTTAACGACACCCTCAGATACACAAGCAGGCCCTACGCACATTTATTCACATGCAGATATCGGGGGCGGTGAGGGTGGTTTTAGTTAGTTATTTTGTTTATTTTTTCACTTAAACAAGCCCCTATGTGATAGTTTGTTGAAGTGACAGGTTCTCTTTATTGCTTCTGGGGTCTGTTATATAGGAGTATAGGATTGTGCTCAGTAACCTGGGTAGCAGGTGTTCTGTCAGATCACGCAATCTATAGGATCAGCCAATATTGCCACTTACCGTGACGCACAAACTGCTGTGTAAACGAGAAGCGGCTTTTTGTGCATGTGACCTGCATTCTGATTGGCCCACTTCACAGTTAGGATGGCTAGTCATCAGATTTGTCCGTAGTCTTTACAGTGCATAATGAGGCCCCTTTCACACTTGTCCTGCGACTTGTCCTGTGACTTGTGACTACAAAGTCGTATGACAAGTGGTACTAGTGGTGCAGCGGGTCACCCCGTTCGGATCGGCACACTATGTGATCCGCGGATTGCCGCCGCGGCCATAGCATTAGGAAAGGCCGCGGGTTCGGCCTAGCTCCAGAGCCACGGCCATCTTGGTACACCCGGCGGCGGCCCTCCTCTTTGTTTACACCCACAGAGGAGGAGGAGCCTGCACTTGTGGGACACGCACACCGCTGGGAGTCATACTGAGAGAGGGGGGGGGGGTGTCTGTACTGAGAGAGGGGGGGGTGTCTGTACTGAGAGAGGGGGGGTTGTCTGTACAGAGAGGGGGGGTTGTCTGTACTGAGAGAGGGGGGGGGGGGGTGTCTGTACTGAGAGAGGGGGGGGTTGTCTGTACAGAGAGAGGGGGGGGTTGTCTGTACAGAGAGGGGGGGGGGGGTTGTCTGTACAGAGAGGGGGGGTGTCTGTACTGAGAGAGGGGGGGGTTGTCTGTACAGAGAGAGGGGGGGTTGTCTGTACAGAGAGGGGGGGGGTTGTCTGTACAGAGAGGGGGGGGGGTTGTCTGTACAGAGAGAGGGGGGGGGTTGTCTATACAGAGAGAGGGGGGGGTTGTCTGTACAGAGAGGGGGGGTCTGTACTGAGAGAGGGGGGGTCTGTACTGAGAGAGGGGGGGTCTGTACTGAGAGAGGGGGGGTCTGTACTGAGAGAGGGGGGGTGTGTACTGAGAGAGGGGGGGGTGTCTGTACTGAGAGAGGGGGGGTGTCTGTACTGAGAGGGGGGGTCTGTACTGAGAGAGGGGGGGGGTGTCTGTACTGAGAGAGGGGGGGGTCTGTAGTGAGAGAGGGGGGGGGTCTGTACTGAGAGAGGGGGGGGGGTGTCTGTACTGAGAGGGGGGTCTGTACTGAGAGAGGGGGGGGGTCTGCACAAAACTAAATACAAGTAAACGTCCCCAGGACCTGCCAGCCTTCTGTGAAGATTCGTTCTTCCGATTCTAATGATTTAAGATGGTTGAGTGAGAGTTTTGGTTCCCTTGCTTGTCAGTAGACTCAGCAAGTGAACCGAAGAATCCATTCGTTGAATCGGTTCATTTCAGTGAGTGATTCGAAATGAACCGATTCAGTCAAAAGAGCCGAATTTCCCATCACTTGTCCCCTCCCCCTCCTCCTCCTCCTCTCCCTCACTTACTTTCTCAATCTCTACTATGAGAAAACTGTGATTGTAGTCTACGAAGAATACACTGGAGGGCGCTGTGACAAGAGCAGCTTCTTCCGAGTACACTCACAAAATGGCGCCGATCGACGATCGCGCGCTAGGTATGACTCATCCCCCGGAAGTGCGTATCCCCGCCCCCCCCCTCTACCGGGCGCGCGCAGGCTGCTTAGCCGTAAGCCCCATGTACAAGGACAGGGAAGACAGCGGGGTGGAGGGAGGATTCGGCTTTCTTCTCCCTCCAGCCTGCAGGTGGCAATAGAGAGAGCCGCTGTGCAGTGGGGGAAGGCTGCCCGTTCTCTCTCCCCTCTTGTCACATGACTGGAGGGAGGAAGAAGACGCTTCTCAGTGTGTCTGTAAGTACAAAGGGGGAGGGGGGACAACTTACCACAGACCTTTCCTCAGACCTACTCCTCACACAGCCCCCCTTTTCCCCCTCACATCTCTTCCACAGCACCCCCCTTTCTTCCTCACCACCCCCCCTTTCTTCCTCCCCACCTCCCTCCCCCCCCCTTTCTTCTTCACCACCTCCCCCCCCCCCATTTCTTCTTCACCACCTCCCCCCCATTTCTTCCTCACCTCCCCCCCATTTCTTCCTCACCAACTCCCCCCCCCCTTTCTTCCTCACCAACTCCCCCCCCCTTTCTTTCTCCCCCTCCCTTTCTTCCTCTCCCTCCCTTTCTTCCCCCCCCCTCCCCTCCCTTTCTTCCTCACCCCCCCCCTCCCTTTCTTCCTCACCCCCCCTCCCTTTCTTCCTCACCTCCCCCCCCTCCCTTTCTTCCTCACCTCCCCCCCCCTCCCTTTCTTCCTCACCCCCCCCCCCCCCCTTCCTTTCTTCCTCCCCCCCCCCCCTTCCTTTCTTCCTCCCCTCCCCCCCCCTTCCTTTCTTCCTCACCTCCCCCCCCCCCTTCCTTTCTTCCTCACCCCCCCCCCCCTTCCTTTCTTCCTCACCTCCCCCCCCCCCTTCCTTTCTTCCTCACCTCCCCCCCTTCCTTTCTTCCTCACCCCCCCCCCCTCCCTTTCTTCCTCACCTCCCCCCCCCCCCTCCCTTTCTTCCTCACCTCCCCCCCCCTCCCTTTCTTCCTCACCTCCCCCCCCCCTCCCTTTCTTCCTCACCTCCCCCCCCCCTCCCTTTCTTCCTCACCTCCCCCCCCTTCCTTTCTTCCTCACCTCCCCCCCTCCCTTTCTTCCTCACCCCACCCCTTCTTCCTCACCTCCCCCCCCCCCCTTCCTTTCTTCCTCACCTCCCCCCCCTTCCTTTCTTCCTCATTCTCCCCCCCCCCTTCCTTTCTTCCTCACCTCCCCCCCTTCCTTTCTTCCTCACCTCCCCCCCCTCCCTTTCTTCCTCACCTCCCCCCCCCCTCCCTTTCTTCCTCACACCCCCCCCCCTCCCTTTCTTCCTCACCTCCCCCCCCCCTCCCTTTCTTCCTCACCTCCCCCCCCCCCCCCCCCTTCCTCCCCCCCCCCCCCCCCCCCTCCCTTTCTTCCTCACCTCCCCCCCCCTCCCTTTCTTCCTCACCTCCCCCCCCTTCCTTTCTTCCTCACCTCCCCCCCTCCCTTTCTTCCTCACCCCCTTCCTTCCTCACCTCCCCCCCCCCCCCTCTTTCCTCCCCCTCCCCCCCCCCCTCCCCCCCCCCCCCCCCCCCCCCCCTCTCCACCCCCCCCCCCCCTTCTCCCCACACTCCCCCCCCCTCCCTTCTTCCTCACCCCCCCCCCCCCCCCCCCCCATCTCCTCACCCCCCCCCCCCCTCCCACCCCCCCCCCCCCCTCCCTTCTCCCACCCCCCCCCCCCCCACCCCCTCCCTTTTCTTCCTCCCCCCCCCCCCTCCTTTCTTCCTCACCCCCCCCCCTTCCTTTCTTCCTCACCTCCCCCCCCCCCTCCCTTTCTTCCTCACCTCCCCCCCCCCTCCTTTCTTCCTCCCCCCCCCCCCCCTCCCTTTCTTCCTCACCTCCCCCCCCCCCCCCTCCCTTTCTTCCTCACCTCCCCCCCCCTCCCTTTCTTCCCCCCCCCCCCCCCCCTCCCTTTCTTCCTCCCCCCCCCCCCCCCCCTTCCTTTCTTCCTCACCCCCCCCCCCCCCCCTTTCTTCCTCCAAGCATTAACATTACTAGCCATCATATTTTTCCGTAGTCTTCACAGCGCATGCACAGGAAAAATGATTGGATTTTACCCATATGTTCAGGTGTAAGGGTTTCTTTTTTTTTTTTAAGCTCATGGCTTAAAGTGTGTTATACAATGTACTGAATGAAGAATTAAAAAATGATATGACAAATAAAAACAAAAAATAAAGACATGCATAAAACTTCTCACCAAGTGTAATGGTATCTCTCTTATAAATTCAATATCTGGAAAAATATCTGTAACTCTAGACTTTTGTTGAACCTTTCATTCAGAGAGCTATGTTTCAGGCCCCTTTCACACTGGGGCAGGAGGGGGAAGGCTGCCCGTTCTCTCTCTCCTCTCTTGTCACATGACTGGAGGGAGGAAGAAGACGCTTCTCAGTGTGTCTGTAAGTACAAAGGGGGAGGGGGGACAACTTACCACAGACCTTTCCTCACACAGCCTCCCTTTTCCCCCTCACCCGCCTCCCCTTCCATCTCTTCCACAGCACCCCCCCTTTCTTCCCTGGTGGTCCAGTGTGGGCACCCGCAGGGGGGGGTTCGCTGATAAACAATCAGCGTATATTCCACCCCCCCCCCCCCGTCAGACGCGAGTGAGTAAGAGCCGATCAACGGCTCTTCCTGTTTAAATCGTGATCAGCCGTGATTGGACACGGCTGATCACGTGGTAAAGAACCTCCGCTGGAGGCTCTTTACCGAGATCGGAGATGCAGGGTGTCAGACTGACACCCCGCATCACCGATCGCCGCGCTGCGCGCCCCCACGGGCGGGCGCCGGCATTTTATCCTGCTGGACGTCAATAGACGTCCAGTCAGGATAACAGAACCACTTCCCGGACGTCAATTGTCTATTGACCGGGCAGGAAGTGGTTAAACAATAATCTAGAATGATTGCAGTCACTCCGACGTTTGTGGTGACACCTAACGTGTGAAGCAATCATCGTTTATGTACACACGCAGGTCCTACGCACATTTATTCACATGCAGATATCGGGGTCGGTGAGGGTGGTTTTAGTTAGTTATTTTGTTTATTTTTTCACTTAAACAAGCTCCTCCCCCTATGTGATAGTTTGTTGAAGTGACAGGTTCTCTTTATTGCTTCTGGGGTCTGTTATATAGGAGTATAGGATTGTGCTCAGTAACCTGGGTAGCAGGTGTTCTGTCAGATCACGCAATCTATAGGATCAGCCAATATTGCCACTTACCGTGACGCACAAACTGCTGTGTAAACGAGAAGCGGCTTTTTGTGCATGTGACCTGCATTCTGATTGGCCCACTTCACAGTTAGGATGGCTAGTCATCAGATTTGTCCGTAGTCTTTACAGTGCATAATGAGGCCCCTTTCACACTTGTCCTGCGACTTGTCCTGTGACTTGGGACTTCAAAGTCGTATGACAAGTGGTACTAGTGGTGCAACAGATCACCGTTGATCCGCGATCAGAACGGGTCACCCCCTTCGAATCGGCACGCTATGTGATCCGCGGATTGCCGCCGCGGCCATAGCATTAGGAAAGGCCGCGGCTTCGGCCTAGCTCCAGAGCCACGGCCATCTTGGTACACCCAGCGGCAGCCCTCCTCTTTGTTTGTCTGTACTGAGAGGGGGGGGGGTCTGTACTGAGAGGGGGGGGGGTGTCTGTACTGAGAGGGGGGGGGGTGTCTGTACTGGAGAGGAGGGGGGGGTCTGTACTGAGAGAGGGGGGTCTGTACTGAGAGAGGGGGGGGTCTGTACTGAGAGAGAGGGGGGGGTCTGTACTGAGAGAGGAGGGGGGGTCTGTACTGAGAGAGGAGGGGGGGGTCTGTACTGAGAGAGGGGGGGTCTGTACTGAGAGAGGGGGGGGTCTGTACTGAGAGAGGAGGGGGGGGTCTGTACTGAGAGAGGGGGGGTCTGTACTGAGAGAGGGGGGTGTCTGTACTGAGAGAGGGGGGGGGGGGCTGTACTGAGGGGGGGGGGGCTGTACTGAGAGAGGGGGGGTGTCTGTACTGAGAGAGGGGGGGTGTCTGTACTGAGAGAGGGGGGGGGGTGTCTGTACTGAGAGGGGGGGGGGTGTCTGTACTGAGAGAGGGGGGGGGTGGTCTGTACTGAGAGGGGGGGGTGTCTGTACTGAGAGAGGGGGTGTCTGTACTGAGAGAGGGGGGGTGTCTGTACTGAGAGAGGGGTGTCTGTACTGAGAGAGGGGGGGTTGTACTGAGAGAGGGGGGGGGGTGTCTGTACTGAGAGAGGGGGGTGTCTGTACTGAGAGAGGGGGGGGGGGGTCTGTACTGAGAGAGGGGGGGGTGTCTGTACTGAGAGAGGGGGGGGTGTCTGTACTGAGAGAGGGGGGGGTGTCTGTACTGAGAGAGGGGGGGTGTCTGTACTGAGAGGGGGGGTGTCTGTACTGAGAGAGGGGGGGGGTCTGCACAAAACGAAATACAAGTAAACGTCCCCAGGACCTGCCAGCCTTCTGTGAAGATTCGTTCTTCCGATTCTAATCATTTAAGATGGATGAGTGAGAGTTTTGGTTCCCTTGCTTGTCAGTAGACTCAGCAAGTGAACCGAAGAATCCATTCGTTGAATCGGTTCATTTCAGTGAGTGATTCGAAATGAACCGATTCAGTCAAAAGAGCCGAATTTCCCATCACGATTGTCCCCTCCCCCTCCTCCTCCTCTCCCTCACTTACTTTCTCAATCTCTACGATGAGAAAACTGTGATTGTAGTCTACGAAGAATACACTGGAGGGCGCTGTGACAAGAGCAGCTTCTTCCGAGTACACTCACAAAATGGCGCCGATCGACGATCTAGGTATGACTCATCCCCCGGAAGTGCGTATCCCCGCAGCCCCCCCTCCCCACCGGGCGCGCGCAGGCTGCTTAGCCGTAAGGCCCATGTACAAGGACAGGGAAGACAGCGGGGTGGAGGGAGGATTCGGCTTTCTTCTCCCTCCAGCCTGCAGGTGGCAATAGAGAGAGCCGCTGTGCAGTGGGGGAAGGCTGCCCGTTCTCTCTCCCCTCTTGTCACATGACTGGAGGGAGGAAGAAGACGCTTCTCAGTGTGAGTGTGTCTGCAAGTACAAAGGGGGAGGGGGGACAACTTACCACAGACCTTTCCTCAGACCTACTCCTCACACAGCCCCCCTTTTCCCCCTCACCCTCCTCCCCTTCCTCCCCACCACCCCCCCTTTCTTCCTCACCTCCCCCCCCCATTTCTTCCTCACCACCTCCCCCCCTTTCTTCCTCACCTCCCCCCCCATTTCTTCCTCACCACCTCCCCCCCTTTCTTCCTCACCACCCCCCCCTTTCTTCCTCACCCCCCCCCCCATTTCTTCCTCACCACCTCCCCCCCCTTTCTTCCTCACCACCCCCCCCTTTTCTTCCTCACCACCTCCCCCCCTTTTCTTCCTCACCACCTCCCCCCCCCCTTTTCTTCCTCACCACCCCACCCTCTTCTTCCTCACCACCTCCCCCCCCCTTTTATTCCTCACCTCCTCCCCCCCCCTTTTCTTCCTCACCACCCCTCCCCCCCCCCCCTTTCTTCCTCACCTCCCCCCCCCCTTTATTCCTCACCACCCCCCCCCCCCTTTTCTTCCTCACCATCCCCCCCCCCTCCCTTCTTCCTCACCTCCCCCCCCCCCCCATTTCTTTCTCCAAACATTAACATTGCTAGCCATCATATTTCTCCGTAGTCTTCACAGCGCATGCACAGGAAAAATTATCGGATTTTACCCACGGTCACACTTGTGCGACTTGAAATTTTTGCCACGATTTTTGCTGTGACTTTAATGCAGTTTTGATGCGACTTGAAGCAATACCTATGTAATCTTGAGGTCTCTGCTTCAAGTCGCATCAAAATCGGACCAAACAAGTGCAGTGACTACTTTAAAGTCGCTGCGAGTTGAAGGCGCACAGATATGGACGGTACTCATTGAAAATCATGGGGTACCACTTGTCCTGCGACTTTGTAGTCCCAAGTCGCAGGACAAGTGTGAAAGGGGCCTCATTATGCACTGTAAAGACTACAGACAAATCTGATGGCTAGCCATCCTAACTGTGAAGTGGGCCAATCAGAATGCAGGTCACATGCACAAAAAGCCGCTTCTCGTTTACACGGCAGTTTGTGCGTCACGGTAAGTGGCAATATTGGCTGATCCTATAGATTGCGTGATCTGACAGAACACCTGCTACCCAGGTTACTGAGCACAATCCTATACTCCTATATAACAGACCCCAGAAGCAATAAAGAGAACCTGTCACTTCAACAAACTATCACATAGGGGGCGGAGCTTGTTTAAGTGAAGAAATAAACAAAATAAAAACTAAAACCACCCTCACCGACCCCGATATCTGCATGTGAATAAGCGTGTGTACATAAACGATGATTTCTTCACACGTTAGGTGTCGCCACAAACATCGGAGTGACTGCAATCATTCTAGATTATTGTTTCACCACTTGACCACCGCGCCTATTCTGGCACTCCTCTCCTTCATGTAAAAATCACAATTTTTTTTGCTAGAAAATTAATCAGAACCCCCCCAAACATTATATATATATTTTTAGCAGACACCCTAGGGAATAAAATGGCAGTCATTCCAACTTTTTTCTCGCACGGTATTTGCGCTATAATATTTTTCAAACGATTTTTTTGGGAAAAAAAAACGATTTCATGAATTAAAAAATAACAAAACAGTAAAGTTGGTCCAATTTTTTTGTATAATGTGAAAGATGATGTTACGCAGAGTAAATAGATACCTAACGTGTCACCCTTTAAAATTGCGCACACTCATGGAATGGCGCCAAACTTCGGTACTTAAAAATCTCCATAGGCGGCGATTATTTTTTTTTTTTTTACAGGTTACTATTTTCGAGTCACAGAGGAGGTCTAGTGCTAAAATTGTTGCACACGCTCTAACGCACGCGACGATACCTCACGTGGGATTTGAACGGCATTTACATATGTGGGCGGGACTTGCATGCGCGTTTGCTTCTGCGCGTGAGCTACCGGGGACAGGGGCGTTTTTAAAAAAAAAAAAAATTATTTTTATTTTACTTAATTTTTTTAGTTTTACACTTTTTTTTTTTTTTTTTTTTATCACTTTTATTCCTATTACAAGGAATTTAAACATCCCTTGTAATATGAATCACTGTGACAGGTCCTCTTTATGGAGAGATGTGGGGTCAATAAGACCCCACATCTCTCCTCCAGGCTTTCACATTGGAGAAACAGCAGCCGCTTTTTCAGGTCGGTTTGCAGGCGCTATTTTTAGCGCAGTAGCGCCTGCAAACCGCCCCAGTGTGAAAGGGGCCTTAGCCTGTTAGCTCTGTATGTTGGTTACAACCCGTATAGCTCACAATCTACCTGTAGATCACGAGCAGCTGACCAGTAGACTGCAATCCTTTCTTGCCAATTCCTGAAACCTGGAGAGGAGGGGTGGATCTGATCTGTATTTTCCTCCTGTAGAAGCTGAAATTATGCTTCTCTTCCTCTCTGATATTTCACTAAAGCCCCCCTAAATTTTTTTTAACAAAAATAAATTTGAAGATAAGGTCCCAGATCGAGTCCCAGAAGGGGTATGTAGCATGGTTCCATTATCTTGGTAAGGTAGTTCCTGTGTAAAATGAGTAGGTATCCTGTACCAGTGGGTTGGCACTTTATACCCCGATTCTTGGGAGTCTATTGGGGAGCAATGTGCAAAGTACAAGATTTCTTCTCTCCGTGGATCAGTAAACGACAGATCTGAGTCCCTTTCCCACCTTTTGTATGAAAGGTGGGAATCAAAGATTATTTTATTGTGTTGATACCTCCTGGTTCTTAAAGCGGAAGTAAACCCATCAATAAAACAATTTAAAGAGGAGTTCCACCCAAATTTGGAACTTCCTCTTAACCCACTCCTCTCCCCCTTACATGCCACATTTGGCATGTAATTTTTTTGGGGGGGGAGTGGGGGCTTCAGCACGAGTGGGACTTCCTGTCCCACTTCCTCCTTCCTGTAGGTGACTAAGCTTAATCGCCTTCAGGAAGGGGCTGCTGTAGGCGATCGCCTAGGACACGTCACAGGTCCTAGGCGATCTCCTGGCCAATTACGCGGGGCCGCGCCGCTCGCGCATGCGCAGTGGGTGCCCGGCCGTGAAGCCGAAAGCTGTCACGGCCGGGTGCCCACACTGAAAATGAAGACCCTGGCCGGGGAGGGGGGGAGAGGAGCGGACCCCCGGCCGGCGCGTCGCTGGAGCAGGTAAGTGCCTGTTTATTAAAAGCCAGCAGCTACACTGTTTGTTGCTGCTGACTTTTAATAAACATACAAATGGCTGGAACTCCCCTTTAATTTCCGGCACGTGCATTGGTTGTGCTCTCAAACAAACTTTCAAACCATCCAATCGCTGGTGTCATAACTGATCACATGAGCAGCATCATGGCAGCTGTAGATTAAACAGAGGCAAAGATAGCAGCTTCCTTTGCTGAAAACAACAGGGGGGGTTTACTTACACTTTAACTCCAATTTTTTTTTATTTATTTTTTTGTGAATAGACTTCGAAAAAATAAACACCTTGACAACTAGGGATGTCCCGATACCGAGCATTTCCCCCAGTACTTGTACTGGGGGAAATGCTCCGATGCTTCACCCGATACCTGGGCAGTCAGGGTGATCGGTGCGCCAGGGGAGTTGCAAGCACTGATCTGCACCCCTTTCAGCTGCTTTAGTTAGTTATACAGTGATGATCGGTGCTTGTAACTCCCCTCAAAGCTTCACCGATCATCACCGCTGACTGCTCTGTGCTGTCCCCCGCCGTGCTCTGTGCTGTCCCCTTCCTCAATGGCCTCCTCCACCCCCTTTATCTGTCAGGATGGAGAGCGGAGGTAGGAGCCGCTAAATCTTCATTTTAGCTGAGGCTGCAGAGAAAGGGACTGGGGAATCTGTGTCCCTTCCTCTGTCTCAAAGGGGAGATGTCAGGGGTCTGTTAAGACCCCTGATATCCCACCAAAGACCCCCCCAACAGGGCTGATAAAAAAGAAAAACGTATTGACCCCGCATCTCTCCATAAAGAGGATCTGTCACGATAGAATACTGTTACAAGGGATGTTTACATTCCTTGTAAAAGTGAATAAAAGTGATCACAATTTTTTTTTTATGTAAAAGAAAGTGTAAAAAAACAAATAAATAAAGTAAAATAAAAAATTAAAACACCCCTGTCAGCTCACGCTCAGAAGCGAACACACAGGTAAGTCCCGCCCACATATGTAAACGCCGTTCAAACCACACATGTGAGGTATCGCCGCGTACGTTGGAGCAAGAGCAACAATTCTAACACTGGACCTCCTCTGTAACTGTAAACCGGTAACCTGTAAAATATTTTGAAACGTCGCCTATGGAGATTTTTAAGTACTGAAGTTTGGCGCCATTCCATGACTGTGCGCAATTTTAAAGGGTGACGTGTTGGGTATCTATTTACTCAGCGTAACCTCCTCTTTCACATTATACAAAAAATTGGGCTAACTTTACTGTTTTGTTATTTTTTTAATTCATTAAACTATTGCGCAAATACTGTGAAAGAAAAAAATTTGCAATGACCACCATTTTATTTCCTAGGGAGTCTGCTAAAAAAAACGTATATAATGTTTGGGGGTTCTGAGTAATTTTCCAGCAAAAAAATTATGATTTTTACATGTAGGAGAGGAGCGCCAGAATAGGCCCAGTATGGAAGTGGTTAAAGACAGCACATTGAATGAAGGGACACTGTGATCATCTTTCTGCCAATACAATGTACAGTATATGAAAAACTGATTTGCCAACTAAAATTTCTGGGCCAATGATCTTGTTTTGAACAGGAAGGTCGCTGGATATATTGAACTGATTGGCAAACCAAGCCTATGCAGAGGGCGGACAATTACTCCCGAGGAGCCAGGAAACCATATTGGGCAATAAGGAGGAGCTGATGGACATCATTGTTGTATCAATGTCTGTTTTATGTGGCCTATTTTATGCAGCATTCAGGTAATAATAATATTAATCATAATAAATAAATATATATATTTTTTAATCCTTTTTATTGTATCTGGTATATTTATTTATTTCCTGAGATTTTTATCATGACCAATTAGAGAACATGTCTCATCCTGTATCTGGAACTCTGTAAACGTTTGCAGGTAGCAATCCTTGTGTGGTTGATAATGGCGGCTGTTCCCACCTGTGCTTTGCCCAAATTTGTGATTTTGTGTGTTCCTGTCAGGATGACCTGGGTGTTCTGACGAGAAAGGCCCCCAGTCGAATAATGACCGCCCTGTACTGCGCTTGCGCAGTAATTAGCTGCCGAAAGCCGCCGAACATTGGAATACGCTCCTGATGCTCGTGCAAGGGGCGGACTTATACATGAGGGGTGGATGGCAACAGAAGAGGGCGTATTTTGTAATGATGGGCAGCGCTGTTGCTGTTGATGGCGGAATTTGTCACGAAACTTAAACACATCTCCTAAACAAATATATCTCTGCTACATGTGTTAAAGCGGTTCTCCACCCTAAAGTGAAGTCCCGCTGATCGGAAACCCCCCCCTCCGGTGTCACATTTGACACCTTTCAGGGGGAGGGGGGTGCAGATACCTGTCTAAAGACAGGTATTTGCACCCACTTCCGGCCCGGCATTCAATGCCGGGCAAAATGCCGGGCAAAAGACGGGCATTGCGTCACATCCCGTCGCCCCCCCGTTGTGTGCTGGGAACACTCGGCTCCCAGCACACAGCGGGAGCCAATCGGCGGGCGCGACTCGCGCATGCGCCGTAGGGAACCGGGCAGTGAAGCCACAGCGCTTAACTTCCTGGTTCCCTCAGCGTGAATGGAGGGGGGAGCAGCAGGGTGACGAGTGATCGCTCGTGCTCTGCTGCGGACGCCGCTACACTCCAGGACAGGTAAGTGTCCTAATATTAAAAGTCAGCAGCTGCAGTATTTGTAGCTGCTGGCTTTTAATATTTTTTTGGGGCGGAACATCCGCTTTAAGGGCAAAACGTGTAGGAAGAATAGCAGAGATATATTTGTTTAGGAGATGCGTTTGAGTTTTGTGACAAATTCCGCCCCCATCTTAACAGCTCTGCCCGTCACGATTGGCGAAAGGAGCCGAACGGCGAGTCGGCGCTATACTGCGCCTGCGCACCGCCGTTCGGCTCCTTTCGGCAATCGTGACGCAGCTTACGCGACGGGGGGGAGCTCGTTTTTGGTCATCACGTCAATCACCAGCATGTTAGGAACGCCCACTCCCGCGGGACTCGCAACCCAGAAGCCACAGGTGAATTAGCTGTACCAAGGTATGTACAGCATAAAAAAAAACATAATGGGCATAACTGTATTGTAATGTGGGGGGCCAATGTAATACTAGAAAGTCGTTTTTAGGGTGAACCTCCCCTTTAAGTGCCCAGTAAGCAAGTGGTTGAATACTTATAAAGAATGGGAAAAAAAAGATAGCATTCGAATATGACCACAAGATGGCAGCATTGTAACACAGATTATTTGGGCAATGCTCTAGCATGCATTATATGCAATGCCGACTACTGATGGTGATTCAATAGCAACACACAAGGGGTCACACTAGCTTTGTTCTCTGAAGAGTGATCCACGTTTTGGATCGTTCCTCAGAGAGCATTTTAAAAGGCTGCGAGGAGGTGGTGTATCGCCGCCCTATCGCCTGCTTTAACCCCTTGGACTCCACACTAGTGTGCCATGCATTGCATGCAGTTGCGGGGCACTTGCAGAGCGGCTGTGGAATAAAGCAGCAGTGTCATATTTTTGCGCTCTGCCCTGCAGCTGACAGCTGTGAAGAAGTGTGAGCAGGGCATGCAGAAGACCATAGTTCTCTGTTTGGACTTGCAGAGAGCTGCACAATTGTGATCCTGTCCTTTAAAGTGATTGTAAACCTCAGACATGAAATATGAACAAAATACACATTGTCTCAATTAAGAGTACTAAGTGTAATTTCTATCTACTGCTTCGTTGAATCACTTCCGACAAGTTTTACTGACACCAAGAGAAAAATGGTGACAGGGGAGGGAGCTCCAGCAGCTTGATAGGATCAGTTCTGTTCCTGTGTGAAGGGGGGGGTTGTTCCTTCCCTCCAATCAACTCTGGAAAGGTAAAACAAAAGGAACGCAGTTCCTCTATAGTTTCCTGAGTTACTCACGAAGCAATCCGGTTGAATGCTGACAAACTATGTGACTCTGGTAGCCATCTTGGGTCAGGCAGAGACTTTTTAAGGCCCTGGCTCCCAGGCTTAAGTGCTTTTGAATGAATGACTTGTAATAGCGCAACGCATGCGAACTGAATCGCCTCTGGGCGCTTTTTCCCAGCCAGTATCTGCTTGGCTGGTGCGGTAATTTTTACCCCGTAGGATCATGACACGCTAGGGACACACAGTCATACACATAAACTGGGCCAATTTGGACGAGATCCAATTTACCTACCAGCATGTCTTTGGAGTGTGGGAGGAAACCGGAGTACCCGGAGGAAACCCAGGCAGACACAGGGAGAACATGCAAACTCCAGGCAGATGGTGTCGTGGTCGGGATTTGAGCCAGCGAACCTTTTGCTGCTAGGCGAAAGTGCTACTCACTGCACCACTGTGCTGCCCTTTTTGCAAGTTGGTAGACTGGGAGTAGGTACCCTGTCTGTTAACACAAGCGGTAGGGAAGAGGTTCCTGATGAGGATGTAAAGCATTGGGGCGCAACTCCTCTTGGCTTCATCCCGCTTGGGCATGAGATGGCCAATTCAAGTTTTCCATTGCACCTGACTGTGTCAATTATTGTCGCTGCACCCCCACCTACAAGCATGCCACTTAGCACATTCCCTCTATGGTCACTCGGGAAGCAATCCGGTTTGATGCTGCCGAACCATGTGACTCTGGTAGCCATCTTGGGTCAGGCAAGGGCTATTTAAGGCCCTGGCTCCCAGGCTTGAGTGCTTTTGCAAGTTGGTAGACTAGGGACAGATACCATGTCTGTTGGGTACAGCACTAGCGGCAGGGGGAGGTTCCCAACGAAGAAGGAAAGCGTAGGGTCACGACTTCTTTGGATCTCACCCCGCTTGGGCATAAGAGGGCCAGGCCACATTCTGCACTCTTAGCAAACACTGTCAGTCCGGCTGATATCTGCTCTCTTGACATTACTGGAAACTGTGAGTGTACCTGGCTGGGCAGCCTTCCCACTGGGTTTGTGGTAAACTGTTGCTGTACTATCGCAATACAAGCTTTCCATTGCACTTGACTGTGTGAAGTATTGACGCCGCACCACGCTGTATTCCCCTTTAACCCCTTTAAAGGAACACTAAAGGCACAATTTTTATTTAATTTTTTTTAAATAACATATATGTTATACTTACCTCCACTGTGCAGCTCGTTTTGCACAGAGTGACCCAGATCCGTGTCTTCTGGGGTCCCTCGGCGTCTGTCTCGGCTCCTCCTCTCAAAAGCTTTCTACCTTCATGCGAGCGAGCTCGCATGGTGGAAAGCTTTTGCGAGCGCGCTCCCGTGATACAGCCGGCGGCCATAGCCGCCGACTGTATCACTCTGCCCCCGCGTCATCCGCTGTGATTGACAGCAGCGCCAGCCAATGGTTGCGCTGCTATCAATCCGCCCAGCCTAGCCAATCAACGGCCATGCTGGGAACCGAACAAGATGACAAGCACGCGCCCGGGACTTTTGAACGGTGAGGTAAGTAAAACGGGGGCTCGGGGGTGGGGGCGGTGCTGTCAGATGTTTTTTTACCTTAATGCATAGGATGCATTAAGGTAAAGAAACTTTTAACTTTACAACCCCTTTAAGTCATGTCTCTGCACTTCCTGTTTGCCAGATTATTGTGCTCTCGTCAGCCAACATCTTGCTCTTCCCTATTGCCGTCCATATCTTTGCTACCACTCGTTGCCAACCTTTGGCTTGTTCCTCAACTATGTTTTTGCCTGATCCCAACATGGAAATAATTGTTACTGAACTTTTGGCTTGTTTCCGGACTACACTTCTGTTTAAACCTTACCTGCTATATTCGCTACTGGACCCCAGCTTGCTCACCTCCTGGTGGGGAGATCCTGGTGATTGTGACCTGGTACTAACCGGCAGCTAAACCAGCTCTGGTGAACTCTGCTTAGTACTTAGACTCCGCTACTCAGGTGAGCCCACATCATTCTCCAGGATGACCTGCTTGTATAGCAATCCTGTTGGTTGGTAGGAGTTACACTACTGCTATAGATACTGGTGCCTGAGCCTGACCATAACACCTATGCTGACAAACCAATGTAAAAAGATGTACATGATCCCCTGTGTCAGCCAGCAGCCGCTGCAAGGGAGAGGAGAGAGCGCTCAGCAATGGCTGGTAATGTCTGGGAGTGGTGACATACCCCATAGGCTCCCATTTCCCATCCATTGTTGGCACTCCCTCCTCCTCCCTGCAGCCACGGCCGGATCACGTGACCAGACCGGAGTGGGTTGAAAATAGGTAAGTACAGTGGAACCTCGTATTACGAGCATAATCCGTTCCAGGAGAATGCTTGTAATCCAAAGTACTCGCATATCAAAGCGAGTTTCCCCATTGAAGTCAAAGGAAATTAAAATAATTTGTTCCGCATTGACTTCAATGGCATGCAATACCGCATGTGGCCATGTGGGGGCGACAGTGAGCCCGGGGGAAACACACGGAAAGCCCAGAGGAAAGCTCGGCTGACCTAGTTTAGGCTTGGGAACGTCGTATTTCCGAGCATTTCCAAACGGCTCCGGCACCCCCCCACCTCAGACCAAATGCAGTACTGCACACCACTGTGGCTTGAATCCTGCTCATTTTGCGAGACAACACACTCGCAAACCGAGTCGGGATTTTTAAAAATACAGCGCTTGTATTGCGAAACGCTCGTTAACCGCGTTACTCCTAATCCGAGGTTCCACTGTATATACATTGTATTTTTTTTTCCAGTTAGCCAGCAGAGGTGTTAGGAGGGGGGAGATGACATTTTTAGGGCTAGTTGGGTTTAGGCTGATATTCTACTGTGAGTACAGTTGTTACCTGGCACAGCTGAGGGTCCCATCCAGTGTTGGAGGCTTCTGCCATGACAATGTACAAAGACAGCACAACAATGGCCGACTTTCCGAATGAGTAAAAAAAGTGACAACAAATTATTTATATGTTTATTTCACACAGTCTTTCCAATAAATTTATTTGGTTATGTTTTCAACCCTTAGCATTATAGGGCACACTCTGCAAATCGCTCCTTCACAAGCAGAATGATGTCAGTTATATTTACATTTTATTTATTAACCTTTTCTAGTAAAAATGTAAACTACAAACAAAACTGCCAGTATTGCATAGATTATCCGGCAATGGCCAAGATATATACACATACAGTACATGTATCCATTTGTTGCAGTGTAGCAATATGACAATTATCCAGATATTTAGAAACCCAAAATTGGAATTTTATTTTGGGTGGGCACTGCTGCAGAGAACCCACCCCCTGATTCGAATCTCTTGGAGTTTCCTTTGGTGAGATCTCAAAAAGTTTCTTTCCACTTCATTCTCCATGGGGTCGAACAATAGAAATGAGGTCTTGGTATAATGGCCAGGCATGGTAGGCGATCTTTTTAACTCAAGATATGTAAGTAGCCAGTGTGCGATTCTACAGGCCACCCAGAACATAAAGCCAACCTGTAATGACAATCCTACGCTTGTAGTAGTGTTAGCGCCAATATTACTAGCTTGACAGGTTCCATTTAACTATTACTTTTGGGTAGACTTTTTGAAAGGTTAATTAAGGCCCTGGAATTCTTAGGGGTAGATTCACAGAGAAGATACGACGGCGTATCTCGAGATACGCCGTCGTATCTTTAAGTGTGCGGGGTCGTATGTATGCGCCTGATTCATAGAATCAGTTACGCATAGATTTCCCTAAGATCTGACCGGCGTAAGTGTCTTACACCGTCGTATCTTGGGCTGCATATTTACGCTGGCCGCTAGGTGGCGCTTCCGTATATTTATGCGAGGAATATGCAAATGAGCTAGATACGCCGATTCAGAAACGTACGTCCGGCCGACGCATTTTTTTACATCGTTTACGTAAGGCTTTTTTCGGCGTATAGTTACCCCTGCTATATGAGGCGTATCCTATGTTAAGTATGGCCGTCGTTCCCGCGTCGAGTTTTGAAAGTTTTAGGTCGTTTGCGTAAGTCGTTCGCAAAAAAAGCTGGACTCGAAAGCAATGACGATTTGCGGCGGAATTTCGAGCATGCTCACTGGGATTTTTTCGCAAGCGCCGTTCATAAAAAATGTCAAATACGCAGGTTCACAGTTAATATACATAAAACACGCCCACATCATCCACATTTGAATTAGGCGGGCTTACGCCGACACAGATACGTTACGCCGCCGTAACTAAGGGCGCAAGTTGTTTCTGAATACAGAACTTGCGCCCATAATTACGGCGGCGTAACGTATCTGAGATACGTTACGCCGGGCGGATAGATACACCATTGTATCTGAATCCAGCCCTTAGTCTGTAAGTCAGCAGGTAAACATTCACATGACCCTATCTTTACAAGCCAACCCTGGTTTCGGGTCAGGTCTTTTCAACATGGGAGGAGCAATTTTGCCCAAATATGGATCAAATTAGGACATGGCTTTGGAGACTTCAGGAAGGATCCACGGTCCCACATATAGATCTTCAGTTGCTGGCAGTAGATCTATATTTAGAAGGGCCCAGTACTCATGTCAGTAATAATTGTGTAAATCCAAAAGCACCATTATTGGTTGGTAGGAGTAGCTGATGATTAGGAGCCTTAGAACCCATAGATGTGTCTGCCAGCTGATTCCAATGTAGATGCCCAGTCTGTCACCAATTCTTCTGTTGAAGAGATAATGCACTGTCAGTTGTTATTGCTACAGTGTAAGTCCATCGCTTGATACTTTAGAGTCATTTAGGTCCATTCCAGGAAACTCCTGGGGCATTGTCCCATAGCTACATCATTCCATTAAGTTTTGTCCATTCATAAATGTCCTGCTCACAGACAATGTCTGAGTTTATAAGAAGGTAGCGGTCACCCACACAGAAGTGCTTCTGACATGCTGCACACTTGAAGCACTCCAGATGATAGACTTTGTCCTTCACCCGCATGGTCATCTCGTACGCCCTGATCCGCTTGTCGCAGGATGCACAAAGACCATCCTGACCAAAAAGTCTGCAACAGAAACCACAAAACATATTTTAGGATGGGGAAAGTGATCGATCAAAAGGGAAAGAAAAATAAACTTTACACTGTAGCACTAAGAACTCAAGAGAAAAACTGAACAAAAGTCTTCAAATCAAATAGCCACAGTGCAATCTGGACTTTATATAATGTAGACGATGCTGCCCTTTTCAGGCTTGGTTCACACTAGGGGGGACTCAAAGTCACCCGACTCTGAATCCACCCCGCACAGTGCGGCTTGCAAACGACTTATTTAATAGAAGTCAATGCAAGTCGCTCCAAAGTAGTGCAGGAACCTTTTTCTAAGTCGGAGTAACTTGAGCCGCTCTGATTAGAATGGTTCCATTGCACTGAATGCGGCGCAACTTGTCAGGCTGACAAGTCGCCCCACTGTGAACTGAGACTAGGGAATCTTCAAACTGTAGAAAACAAACTGTACAAAAAAAAGACAAAACAGGGTACAAACGCCTAGTGCATTTTTTTCATCACTTCATTGTAAGATTTAATCACTTCTCTACTTTGGGTGTTTTTCAGATTTGGTGTTTACAAGACTAAAACAGTTTTTTTTGCTAGAAAATTACTTAAAACCCACAAACATTATATATTTATTTTTTTCGAACACACTAGAGAATAAAATGGCGATCATTGCAATACTTTTTGTCACACCATATTTGCGCAGCGGTCCTACAAGCGCACTTTTTTTGGAAAAAAATCACTTTTTTGAATTAAAAAATAAGACAGCAATAAATTTGGCCCAATTTTTTTATATAATGTGAAAGATAATGTTACGCCGAGTAAAATTGTACCCAACATGTCACGCTTACAAATTGCGCCCGCTCGTGGCATGGCGTCAAACTTTTACCCTTAAAAATCTCGATAGGCGACGTTTAAAAAATTCTATAGGTTGCATTTTTTGAGTTACAGAGTAGGTCTAGGGCTATAATTATTGCTCTCGCTCTAACGATCGCGGCGATACCTCACTTGTGTCGTTTGAACACCGTTTTCATATGCGGGCGTTACTCGCGTATGCGTTCGCTTCTGTGCATGAGCTCGTCGGGACGGGGCGCTTTAAAAATTTTTTTTTTTTTTTCTTATTTATTTTTATTTATTTTATTATTTCTTACACTGGAAAAAAAAAAAATGTAAACATCCCTTGTAATAGAAAAAAGCATGACAGGTCCTCTTAAATATGAGATCTGGGGTCAAAAAGACCTCAGATCTCATAGTTAGACTAAAATGCAAAAAAAAAAAAAAATTTGAAACTGTCATTTTTTCAAATGCCAAAAAAAAATGTTTCTTTAAGAGGCTGGGCGGGACTGACGTTTTGACGTCACTTCCGCCCAGCAGAGCTATGGGGACGGGCAAAGGAGATTTTTCCTTCAGTCTCGTCCCCAGTCAGCAGCCGAACGGTCCCGATCGCCTCTGCCGCCTCTGCCTCTGCCGCTACCGATGGCTACGGTAAGCGGCGGAAGGCGCGGGAGAGCGGCGGGAGGGGGGGCCCCTCTCCCGCCGCCGATAAGGGCGATCTCGCGGCGAATCCGCCGCGGAGACCGCCGTTATCGTTAACAGAACCGCTGACACTAAAGATTGACACCTCGATTGTGGCAGCAGCTGCTGCCGTTACCGAGATATCAATCTTTAAAGTTAGGCCGTATAAAGACGTACGGCGGTTTAGAAGTGGTTAAAATGATAGTATATACACACACAAATGGAATAGGAATGAGTGTTCTAAAAAGTCCAGAAACCCAAAGGTAGGCTCTGCAATGGAACTCCTCTGGTTTGACTGGATGTCCTGCAGCCAGCTGACGCTGAGCCTTGCTCTGAAGAAGGGGCCAAGTCTCCTGAAACGCGTCAGCTTGCAGCAAGACATCTAGTCGAACCAGAGGTGTTCCTTTGCAGAGCCTACCTTTGGGTTTCTGGACTTTTTTTTTATAACAATGTCATTCCTATTCCCTTTATGAGTATATACTATTTTTTTTTACATCTTTCATTAAAGTGCTGTGGAAAATGTACTAGGTGTTTGTGCCCTTTTTGTTTTGTCTTGTTTGATGCAGAAAGTGAACCTGACATGGGAGACATACAAGGGCTGCTACATATGCTGACCTGCTGTTTTTAATAGTTAGTAATCTAGGACAAACATGCAGATTAAAAAAAAATTAAGATCCTTATTTGCTTACTTGTTCCAAGTCAGCGGCTAAAAATATTGAAGCATACAGGTCAGCATGGCAGCTAGCATTTTTAAAAGGAGATGTCGGCATTGGCATTCTCCATGACAGCCTTCTTTTAACAGACATAACAGTACAGATGAGGGCAAGGATAGACAAAATAATGGACAATTTAGAAGACGTTCTGTCCAATCTTTGATTCAGTAGGTTCAAAAACATGTTATTTGATTATAACACATTAAACTTCAGGAACCATTATCTTGGTTACCTGGCTTATGGAATTTGCCTGTCGCTGGAGAAAGTGCACTGGAAAGGGTGGTCAGGATTGATCAGAGTAGAGTAGGCTATGGAAGTTTACTTTGCTCTCTGTTCATTTATATACCCATAAATCAGTGAGAAATGTACCACTGACATCTTTACAGTGGGGAGGTGGCAAGATTTATTACAACTGCATATGCCTGTATGGGTGGGTCCTAAACTCTCTTAAAGCGGAGCTCCACCCTAAAGTGGAATGTCCGCTCATCGGATTCCTCCCCCCCTCCGGTGCCACAATTGGCACCTTTTGGGGGGAGGGGGGACAGGATACTCCCACTTCCGGGAGTTTGGCCACAGCAGTGACGTCGCCGCGGGGCTCTCTCCTCCTCCCCTGGCCCCCGGGCTAATAGGAGAGAGGAGCGGGCCTTGCGCATGTGCAGTAGGGTTCCCGGCGTATAGCCGAAAGGCTACACTGCCGGGTTCCCTTACGCACAATGGCGGCAGCACCCACTAGCTGATGGAAACATCGGCTGCGGTGCCGACATCGAGGGACAGCAGGAAAGGTAAGTGTCCATTTATTAAAAGCCAGCAGTTGCAGTATGTGTAGCTGCTGGCTTTTATTGATTCTTTTTTTTCCCTGGACCTCTTTAAAGCGGGAGTTCACCGTAAAAAAAAAAAAATTAACCTTGGATTGAGGCTCATTTTGTCTAGGGGAATCGGCTAGTTTTTTAAAATCGAACCTGTACTTACCGTTTTAGAAAGCGATCTTCTCCGCCACTTCCGGGTATGGTCTTCGGGACTGGGCGTTCCTATTTTGATTGACAGTCTTCCGAAAGGCTTCCGACGGTCGCATCCATCGCGTCACGAGTAGCCGAAAGAAGCCGAACGTCGGTGCGGCTCTATACGGAGCCTGCGCACCGACGTTCGGCTACTTTCGGAAAATCGTGACGCGATGGATGCGACCGTCGGAAGCCTGTCAATCAAAATAGGAACGCCCAGTCCCGCAGCCCATACCCGGAAGCGGCGGAGAAGATCGCTCTCTAAAACGGTAAGTACAGGTTCGATTTTAAAAACACTAGCCGATTCCCCTTGACAAAATGAGCATCAATCTAAGGTTAAAAATTGTAATTTCCGGGTGAACCTCCACTTTAAGAGACCACACCATGTACTGTAATAACTGTCCAGTCCTTAAGGCAAGATTTACTTCATGCATCCCTTTTTTATTCAACCCTTATTTGGGACCACATAAATGTTTTACACCATGTAAATAAAAGAGGTGTACAAGTTGATGTGCTTATAGTGCAGTCACCACTCTTAAGTGCATAGCATGGTAAATGCCCACATATGATTTCTAACTAATATTTATTCCTCTATGGAAATGAAGGCCTTACCTGAGATAATCTCTTCGGCACAGCTTGCGCCCCAGTTTGTAGTAGAGTCTCCTCCCGACCTCTCCTAAGCGGCAGCCACACAAGTCGCAGCTCAGGCAGTCCTCGTGCCAATATTGATCTATGGCCTTTAAGAAGTAGCGGTCCCCAATGTTTTGTTGGCAGCCCCCACATGTTAGTAGTGAGGGTGGAATCTGCAGAACCTCGTCCACTGGCTCACTATGGGAAGAAAATGAGTTGCAGAATTCAAAATTTAATTCAACAATGTTAAAACGTAGAACACAAGCTTTAGTTATAAGACAAACATTTTTGAAGAGAAACTTATTTTTTTTCTTCTGCAGTCAGGGCTAGTTTCTTTTAGCACTCCTCTATGATATGCAACTATTTTAGGTTACATCATGCCCACAAGCTACATCATGCCCACAGGCATCACAATGGGAATTTGGCATGCATTAATGATATCTGCCAAGAGCTCCTTGGTGCCCAGAGCAGAATAATGGCTCAGTAGAGAGATATAGGATGAAAAAATCAATTCACAGGTAAACCAAATACACATTTTCATTTATCCCAAAGATATTTAATTCACTTCATTCGTAAAAAAAAAAAAGATGTTCAAGCTAATATTTTCTTGAGCATCTTTTTTTTTTTTACAGGTGAAGTTGCTTAAATACCTTTGGGCAGCCTGAAAAAAATTGTATTTGGTTTACCTGTGAACTGATATTTTTTCAATCTGGGGAAAACCATAACATCGGGATGGTCTGGACCCTGAATTGTGTGACTCTCCTCATTTGAGACAAATTTGTGTTGAAACATACAGCACAGCCCCCAACCAGTTATGGTCAGCTTTAAGAAATCTTGCATCGGCGGGTCCCGTGTCCGTGATACTCGCCCTCTTCTGGGGCTCCTCTTTTTCTCTACTCTTTTTTTTTACTCTCTCTTTTTTCCCTGTTTTCTTTTCCTGTCATTGCTTTTCGATATGAAGGCCAACAATGTAAGCTTCTGTACTCCTGGGTACAGAAGGACATTTGTGTCTATGACACAGGCCTAATTTTCTACCTGGTCCTCCATGGCCTGGGTTATAATTTGTCTAGGTGTTTATTATGTGTTCATGCGCTATTTCTTATTTTTTTGTTCTATGTCGCCCCTGCGTGGGCAAACCATGGCTTGTTATAATTTTTGAAAATCCAATAAAATATTGAAAAAGAAACATACAGCACAGGTGAATTCAACAAGTATTTAAATTTGCAATCAATTGGTTTATTTCTAAAGAAGTGCATAACTAAGCACTGTTTTTTTTTTTTTTTTGTCATGCTATCCCATGTTAAGATGAGCTCAGAGTATAGAGCAGCATTTCTCAACCTTTTCAATACAGAGGAACCCTTGAAATAACTTTCTGGTCTCAGGAAACCCCTTCTAAAAATGACTATATATATATATATATATATATATATATATATATATATATACACACACAGCATGATACATTAGTGTGATGGTAGGAAAAATGCTCCTTACACTTGTGTTCATTGGGAAGAAATACCCCCTTACAGATGGCAAAAAAGATTAATGGTCTCTGTGGAAACTTATCTGAAAGGCAGAAATTGCTCAAGGAACCTGTAGCAACCTCTAAAGATA
Organism: Rana temporaria; assembly: GCF_905171775.1. Classification (NCBI taxonomy): domain Eukaryota; kingdom Metazoa; phylum Chordata; class Amphibia; order Anura; family Ranidae; genus Rana; species Rana temporaria. Next base: position 19,334,483 of record NC_053499.1, on the reverse strand, counting down.
TTTTAGAGTTCCACGGAACCCTGGTTTGAGAAATCCTGATGTAGAGCAAGAGCAAGAATTCTTTAGTATACCTCCCATCTTAACCAATGACATCACAGAGCTACTATCTTACACCCTGGTTATCTCTTGCCTTGACTGTTGCAACTCCGTCCTTGTAGGCCTACCTCTACACAGACTTCCCTCCAGTCTACCATGAATGGTGCAGCCAGATTCATCTACCTTACCAACCGTTCAATGTTAGCCACCCTTCTCTGCCAATCCCCCCATCAGCTTCCTCTCACCTCATGAATAACATTCACAATACTTAACATACAAAGCCATCCACAACTTTGCCGTTGTAAAGGCTTGTTTAAAAAACAAACATGTCATACTTACCTTCCCTGTGCAAGGGTTTTATACAGGGAGGCCCCGATCCTCCTCTTCTTGAGTGCCCCCAGGGAGAGCCGCATTCCATGGAGGCTCTCGTGCGGGCGCGCTCCCGAGTCCTGCTGCTGCGTCCATTGACACAGCCAGCAGGCCTCGGCTCCGCCCCCGGCTCCCTTGTCACTGGATTTGGTCAATGGCTCCCGCTGCTATTAATCTATCCAGTGAGGACCTGAGACAGCGGCTGGAGCTGCTGTGCTCGTCCCTGTCACTGGAATGATCGGGTTTAGGTAAGTAAAAGAGGGGCTCTGGGGGGGGGGCTGCTGCACTACAGAAGGTTTACCTCCCCTTTAAATATCACCCAAACCTAACATTAGAGTACCATCTTCTTTAGCTGATCAACATGTTGTCCTGCATCAGGAACATTGGAACCAAGTCTTCACCCTCCTGCAGCCAAACATAACAGTGCCAGTGCATACAGCCACTGATCCAAGAATACCAACCTGGATGACATCACATAACTTGTAGCTAATTCACTCCCTTGTTATCTCTCGTATTGACTATTGCGGCTCCCTCTCTGTTGACCTACCTTTACAGAGTCTACCCCCCCCCCTTATGTCTATCATGAATGCTACTGACACACTCATTCACCTTACCAATTGCTCAGTGTCCATCACCCTGCTCTTCCAATCCCTCCATTGGCTTCCACTTGCCCAATGAATAGAAATCAAAATATCAATAACAGCATACAAATTAATTCACAACTCTGCCTTGAGGTACATCACCAAACTCATCTCAAAATATCACCCAAACCAACCACTTTACTCCTCTCAGGACCTCCTTCCCTCTAGACCCCTCGTTAATTCCTCCCATGCTTGCCTTCAAGACTTCTCCAGAGCTTCTTTCATCCTCTGGAAAGCTCTACCTCAACCTGTATGGGTACTCTGTCCACCTTTAGGGAATCTCAGAAAATGAATCTCTTCAGGGAAGCCAAGTACACCTCTAACTAACAGCTGAACTTTTACTTTCTACATCAACTCATCCCTGAAGCCTCGTACACACGACCGGTTTTCTCGTCAAAAAAGCTGCTGGGAGAGCTTTTTGCCGTGAAAACCACGTGTGTGTATGCTTTCTCGTTGAGAAAACTGCCGGGAATCCCGACGAGAAAAATAGAGAACCTGCTCTCTATTTTCTCGTCGGGATTCTCGGCAGAGTGTTTCCTGGGCGAGAAAAACGTTCGTCAGTATGCTTACCTGTCCCCAGGTAAACCCGCGCACGCTCAATGAGACTTCGACGCATGCGCGGTAGCATACAAGGGTAGTGTAGGGTGTAGCAAGATGGCGGCAACGGCATCGAATCCTGACGGGATTCCCGCCGTGTGTACAGGGCTTCACAGTTATTACCTTTAGACCCCTTTTACACTGTGGCAGTCTTCAAGCATTTTAGCGATAGAAATAGCCTCTAAAAAGCGCCTGAAAACTTCCTCCCATTCTATGCAGTGTGTGCTTTCACAGTGGGGCGGTGCGTTAAAAAAAGTCCTCCGCTAGCACCCAAAAAGCGCAGCTAAAACACCTTTCGTACTACAGCACCGCTAAAGCGCCAGTCGTTTTTGCCGTGCTTTAGCTGCGTTTTAGCGGTGCTTTTCGACGGTATAGCGCCACTATTTTTAGCGGCGCTATACCGCCACCGTGCCTCCCGCCCCAGTGTGAAAGGGGCCTTAGTGAGCTGCAAGAGATATGAGGGAGCGCTGACAACGGCTTGGATATGGAAGCCTATGACGTCATGGCTCCTGGAATTCCCAGCCTTTGTAGAGCTATTCCTCTTCTCCCCTGCAGCCACTGCTCACTGACACAGGGGATCACTTGTAAATATCTCCTCCTACCTACACTGAGCACCAATGAAAGGGGCACATCTACAATGACCAATAATATTAGGGGATACCACAACTTTATACTGACTGTACTTCTTTTCTGTTATTATAATTTATGTAGTATCAAGAAGATTATCACAAAAAATGCTCTTGTACAGAGCAGGAGGGTTGGAAAAAATACCCAGGGTGTCAAATGGGAATGAGGGACACCTACTAGCAAATGTATGTAGGCATGGGACACGCCCCCTGCCACACCCCCTTAAAGGAGAATTAACCCCAAAAAAGGTTAATTAAATCCACAAAGGGCTTTTTTTTTACCACTACTATTTCTTTATATTGGCTTTTTAAATTTATAAATGTTGCAATTTAGAATATGGATGAAAGGTTTAGCACTGGGAGACCCTTTTCGAAATATAAAAAGTGCATTTTATATACAGCTTTATAGATCAGACCAAAATGAGGGACAAATGAGAAGGAAAGAGGGACTTTGCTCCAAATCAGGGACAGTCCCTTGAAATCAGGGACATTTGGGAGATATGCTACCACCAGTGTGATGCGCTTTATTCCCATTATGGCATATGCACTACACCAGGGGTCTTCAAAGCCCTGAATAGACTACTCAAATATAGCTACTAGCATTTTAAATACTTATTTTAAAACAGTTACATAGAAAGAACTGAAAGGTTAAGAAAAGATGATTTTAAATAACCTCCAGGACCACATTGCTGCTGAAAAATGATGTCCTTGCTATAGTTACAATGCCACCACCACCACCTTTACCACAACGCACTTTGGGCCAGATTCACATACAAGAGCGGCGGCGTAACGTATCTTAGATACGTTACACCGCCGCAATTTTTCATCGCAAGTGCCTGATTCACCAAGCACTTGCGATGAAAACCTACGCCGGCGGCCTACGGCGCAAGGCGGGCCAATTTAAATGGGCGTGTGCCATTTAAATTACAAAATATTCCAACTGCACACCTTCCAGGAAAATGGCCAATAAGTAAAAGGGTGCTGAAACGATCACCAGCTGGGAACCGGAAAGCAAATCATGTACACATATTCGCCAGCACACCAAGGATCATTGAAAAAACGTCCAAAAATTTAATGCATAATAGCGATCCAAAAAGCAACGTTTCGAGGTCACGCAGGACCTCTTCTTTTGCCTGACGAAGAGGTCCTGCGTGACCTCGAAACGTTGCTTTTTGGATCGCTATTATGCATTAAATTTTTGGACGTTTTTTCAATGATCCTTGGTGTGCTGGCGAATATGTGTACATGCCACTTAAATTAGGCGCGCTCCCGCGCCGGACCTACCGTGCATGCCTCGTTTCCGAACTCCCGTCGTGCATTGCGCGCCGTGACGTAATTTTTCCGAACGGCGACGCGCGTAGCGTAATTCCGTATTCCCGGACGGCTTACGCAAACGACGTTGATTTTTAAATTTCGACGCGGGAACGACGGCCATACTTTAGACAGCAATACGCTTGCTGACTAAAGTTAGGGCACCTAAAACGACGACTAACTTTGCGACGGGAAACTAGACTAGCGGCGACGTAGCGAACGCGAAAATCCGTCGGGAATCGCCGTAACTCCTAATTTGCATACCCGACGCTGGTTTACGACGCAAACTCCCCCCAGCGGCAGCCGCGGTACTGCATCCTAAGATCCGACAGTGTAAAACAATTACACCTGTCGGATCTTATGGATATCTATGCGTAACTGATTCTATGAATCAGTCGCATTGATAGAAACAGAGATACGACGGAGTATCAGCAGATACGCCGTTGTATCTCCACTGTGAATCTGGCCCATTATTCCCGTTATGGCATATGGGTTACAGAAATACATCTATAAGCATTTTAAATCCCTTATTTTAAAACAATGTTAGACAGAAAGAACTAAAGTTGATAGGTTGAGAAAGGCTGATTTTAAATAACTTCCAGGACCACATTGCTGCTGGAAAATGAAGTCCTTGCTACAAGGCAACCACCACCGCCGCCGCGATGCACTTTATTGCCATTATGGCTTATGCTGGACACCACAAATACATCTATTAGCATTTTAAATACTAATATTTTTAAATAAGGTTGGATAGAAAGAACTGAAAGTTGAAAGGTTAAGAAAGGCTGATTTAAAATAACTTTCACGAAAAAATAAATAGAAAAATACGAAAATAAATAAATCACTTCCAGGACCACATTTCTACTGAAAATTAAGTCCTTGCTGTAGTTACAAGGCAACCACCACCGCCGCCGCGGTGCACTTTATTGCCATTATGGCTTATGCTGGACAACACAAATACATTTATTAGCATTTTAAATACTAATATTTTTTAATAAGGTTGGATAGAAAGAACTGAAAGTTGAAAGGTTAAGAAAGGCTGATTTAAAATAAATAACTTCCAGGATACGAAAAAATAAATAAAAAAATAAATAACTCCCAGGACCACATTTCTACTGAAAATGATGTCCTTGCTGTAGTTACAATGCCAACACCACCGCGATGCACTTTATTCCCATTTTTGCACATGGACTACACAAATACATCTATTACTATTTTAAATACTTCTTTTAAAATAAGGTCGAATAGAAAGGACCGAGTGTAAAAAAAAAAAAAAGATGTTCCATCTCAGGGCATTTTTAAGGAAGAAGAAATTCCAGCTGCACGCCTCTATAATCCAGGTGTGTTCTTGGAAATCAAGGACAGCCGGTACCTATGCCAGCCGTCAGCCCTTGCCTATTTCAATACAATGTGTGCCCCTCCTTTAATCGCTTGCCTAAATGGTTAGCGATTGCCCCTATTTTCATTAGCCCCCCCTCCGCCACCTCCAATTGCTGCAACAATAAGACCCCAGCCACGCTTACTCTGCAGGGTCCAGGCTCTTCCTCTCGATGGGTGCTGACATTTGCTTGCTCCTGTGTATTGTCCTCTGTACAGTTGTGTTGTCTTGGCTCTTGTAGGTCCTGGCTAATTCATACAAACGCAGGTCCATGCAATGCTATCCTCTCTGTTGCAGATCTACCCCCAACGTCAGATGCCAACTGCCCGCTCTCCATCACCGTGCTGCCACATCTGTATTCCTGGCAGCTGCCTGAGTCCTCTGGCCAAGAAGGAAGGTCTGAGAGAGAAGCCTGTGTCACTGTCACTTATATAGGCAATTGCTGTCTCCTTTGCAGCATTGACTATTTTAGCTCAGCCCCTCTGCTTTCATTTCCTTTTTCCTGATCACCATTCAAATACAATAGAAGGAAATGGCATTTAAAGGCACAGCTGCTCACTTCTCTCTCTCTCTGGCCCTCCTGGGCACTGGGATTACAACACAGCTACACTGCAGCTGTCTAACTCATTAACCCCCTGCGTCTCTGGGGAGGTCAGCCTTGCGTTGCAGACAGCGGCATTGATCTGACAGTGCTGCACAGGTTAATTCTCCTCTGATGAGGTTGGGGGGGGGGGGGGGGTTTGAGGTAAACAGGTTAATTGAAGGATTAATTTACAGTTAACAGGGAGCCTACTGAGAAGCTTCTATGTATTCAAATTATTTTTTGCTTCTAGTATATCCAAGGGCTACGCAGACTGTAAGTAAAATACCTGTGTGAAAAGCTTCAAATGGAAGCAGGCGTTAGTTGTCTTATGCCGCGTACACACGATCGGACATTCCGACAACAAAACTGTGGATTTTTTTTCCAACAGGAATGTTGGCTCAAACTTGCCTTGCATACACACGGTCACATAAATGTTGTTGGAAATTCGCCAAGAATGCCGTCATGTACAACACTACGACGAGCTGAGAAAAAATTAAAGCGGTGGTTCACCCGTACATAAAACTTCTTCCCCTTAGATTCCTGCTCGTTTTGTCTAGGGGAATCGGCTAGTTGTTTTAAAATACTTTAAAAGCTGTACTTACCGTTTACGAGATGCATCTTCTCCGCCGCTTCCGGGTATGGGCTGCGGGACTGGGCGTTCCTATTTTGATTGACAGTCTTCCGAGAGGCTTCCGACGGTCGCATCCATCGCGTCACGATTTTCCGAAAGAAGCCGAACGTCGGTGCGCAGGCGCAGTATAGAGCCGCACCGACGTTCGGCTTCTTTCGGAAAATCGTGACGCGATGGATGCGACCGTCGGAAGCCTCTCGGAAGACTGTCAATCAAGAAGGAACGCCCGCTCCCGAAGACCCATACCGGGAAGCGACGGAGAAGATGCATCTCGAAAACGGTAAGTACAGCTCATATTTTAAAACAACTAGCCGATTCCCCTAGACAAAATGAGCATCCATCTAAGGGGATTTTGTGAAAAAATTGTCTTATGGGTGAACTCCCGCTTTAAGTTTGATGATTCCGAGCATGTGTCGAATTGATTCGGAGCATGCGTAGGATTTTTGTGTGCGTCGGAATTGCATACAGATGATCAGAATTTCCAACAGGTACTTTTGCCATCGGGGAAAAAACAGCTCTCAAACATTTGTTGTTGGAAATTCCGACAGCAAATGTCCGATGGAGCCTACACACGGTCGGGAAATCCGACCAAAAGCTCACATCGAACATTTGTTGTCGGAAATTCCGATCGTGTGTACGCGGCATTAGAGAGGCAAAATATATATTTTGTGCCATAAAAGGTTCAATTATTTTTCTTTTTTATTGAGTAGGGTTTTATTGCTGTGTGTCTCCATTAGTAAACTTTCCCCTGACTTTCCGTCCTGCTGGCGCCGCACGTGTCAAGGTATAGGGTTGGTAAAGATCTAGCAAGGGTTGCAAATTTTGTCCGCTCTTTCCCTAATTTCATAAATGATTTTATCTGGACAAGACGCTCTTAACCAATGTTACTTGGAACCCCAGATTTCCTCCAGAGGTTTCTAGGGGGGTTCCTCGAGCAAGGGGCACATTGATCTCGCACCTACACCCATTAAGGGCAGAATTTTCCACTGACGTCCAACGGTAGTGGTCATTTCTACAGTGACCACCAATGCAAGGGGGCACTTTTCCACTAATCCCCAGTTTAAGGGGGAACATCCCCACTGGCCACCAATTTACTGGACTCTTCCCCTACTGGCCAATGTTAGATGGAATTCCCCCACTGTAACTGGGCATTTTTCTACTGACCTCCAATGCAAGGGGACACTTTTCCACTGATCCCCAATATAAGAGGGGATCTCCGCTGGCCTCCAATGTAATGAACTCCTCCCCTACTGACCATTAATGTTAGAGGTCTTTCCTCCACTGACCTCCACTGTGACTGAGCAAATGTCTACTGACTTCCAATGCAAGGGGACACTTGTCCACTGATCCCTAATATAAGAGGGGATCTCAGCTGGCCTCCAATGTAATGAACTCCTCCCATACTGACCATTATGGTTAGAGGTCTTTCCTCCACTGACCTCCACTGTGACTGAGCAAATGTCTACTGATCTCCAATGCAAGGGGACACTTGTCCACTGATCCCTAATATAAGAGGGGATCTCCACTGGCCTCCAATGTAATGAACCCCTCCCCTACTGACCATTAATGTTAGAGGTCATTACTCCACTGACCACCACTGTGACTGAGCAAATGTCTACTGACCTCCAATGTAAGGGGACACTTGTCCACCGATCCCTAATATAAGAGGGGATCTCAGCTGGCCTCCAATGTAATGAACTCCTCCCATACTGACCATTAATGTTAGAGGTCTTTCCTCCACTGACCTCCCCTGTGACTGAGCAAATGTTTACTGACTTCCAATGCAAGGGGACACTTGTCCACTGATCCCTAATATTAGAGGGGATCTCCACTGGCCTCCAATGTAATGGACTTCTTTCCTACTGAGTGATCATTAATGTTATAGGGCATTTCCCCACTGACCACCACTGTGACTGAGCAAATGTCTACTGACCTCCAATGCAAGGGGACACTTTTCCACTGACAAAATAAAATGGAAAACCTTCACTGACCACTAATGCAATCGATTCATCCCTTACTGACCATCAATGCTAAAGGGTATTCCTCCACTGGCCACCACTATAACTGAGCATTTTTCTACTGACATCCAATGTAAATGGACACTTTTCCACTGATCCCCAATTTAAGGGGGGCATCCCCATTGACCACTGTTGTATCTGAGCATTTTTCTACTGACCTCCAATGCTAGGGGGGACTTTTCCACTGATCCCAATTTTTAGGAGAACATCTCCACTGGATACTAATGGACTTTTCTCCTATTGACCATTAATGGTAGAGGGGTTTTCTCCACTGACCACTATTGTAATTGGGCATTTTCCTATTAACGTATAATGTAAAGGGGAACTGTTCACTGATCCCCAATTTAAGGGGGGGGCATTATCACTGGCCCATCAATGTACTGGACTCTTTCTTTACTGTCCATCAATGCTAGAGGGCATTTCCACACTGACTGCCACTGTGATGGGCATTTTCTACTGACCTCCAATGCAAGGGGGCACTTTCCATTGATTCCCAATTTAAAAGGGAACACCTCCTCTGACCACCAATGTAATGGACTTCTCTCTTACTGACCATCAATGTTAAAAGGCATTTCTCCACTGGCCAGCACTATTGCTGAACATTTTTATACTGACCTCCAAGGTAAGAGGACATTTCTAATCACTAGTGTAGGGAAATACTGTCTACTAAAACATTTTTATTGTCTGTTTCTATTCTATTCTTTATTTTTGCTGTTCTTTAAAGCGGGAGTTCACCGAAAAATTTTTTTTAACATTAGATTGATGCTAATTTTGTCAAGGGGAATCGGGTAGTTTTTTAAAAAGCGAAGCAGTCCTTACCGTTGTAGAGGGCGATCTTCTCCGCCGCTTCCGGGTATGGTCTTTGGGACTGGGCGTTCCTATTTGATTGACAGGCTTCCGACAGGCTTCCGACGGTCGCATACATCGCGTCACGAGTAGCCGAAAGAAGCCGAACGTGGGTGCAGCTCTATACGGCGCCTGCGCACCGACGTTCGGGTACTTTCGGAAAATCGTGACGCGATGTATGCGACCGTCGGAAGCCTGTCAATCAAGTAGGAACGCCCAGTCCCGCAGCCCATACCCGGAAGCGGCGGAGAAGATGTATCTCTAAAACGGTAAGTACTGCTTTGATTGTAAAAAAAACACCCGATTCCCCTTCACAAAACGAGCCTCAATCTAATGTTAAAAAAAAAGTTTTTTGGGTGAACCTCCACTTTAACTTCATGATTGTTAATGAATATAGCTTTTAGGGGTATAGAGCAGGAGGGGGTTGATAAATGATCCGCTGTAGGAGCCAGATAATCTATGTATGCCATTCCCTTTGTTTTCAGCAACTTGCTGATCCCGCTAATGTACCTTGATCTGCAATTTCATTAGAGGTTCCCCGAGTTCAACTATTTATTTCAAGGATTCCTCAGGGGTAAAAAGGTTGGGACAGACTGCTCTTAAACCCTTATAAGAGATGAAACATTATTATCATCTATGGCACTTTACTTTCTAAATAAAGTGCCAATTTACTGTCCTTTAGGGGGTGACGGACTGTGGCCAGTGGGAGTAGAAAATTCCCGGGATCACTCGGAGTAAACAATGCTTCAGGCTTGGTGGTCAGTGGAAGTAAAAAATAACATAGCACTTGTGGACCGTAGGTGTCAGGAAAGACAAAATGTGACCAGGCGCACAGTTATGCACAGACGGGAAATTCCTGTTAGCCAGACCCCTTGTCAGAAAAGACGAAATGTGACCAGGCACATAGTTATTCGCAGACAGAGAATTCCTGTTAGCCAGACCTGTGCTCGTGCACATGCACGCACACGTGTGTGAACCGGTGCGCACGCCCGCCACTTGATGGGCACCTACTGGGCTATTGACACACCTCTGCTGCACTGCCAAATGGTCTACAGCATTCTGCTACCTGTTTCTGTGCTTGATCTCCTGTTGTCATACTGTTGCGTCTGACCACGCTTGAACTCTGCCTGAACCGACCCCTGGCTTGTTCTTCAACCTCATCTCTGCCTGATCCTTCTGCCTGTCTGCTTACCATTGCCAACTCCTACCTGAACCTGACTACTCTTATGCCTGCCGCTCTGTTCCTGACTTGCCTGCTAGTGACCGACCCGACTTGCCTGACTCTGCTCTGTATCCAGCCTATGGTGGCCATCCCTAGTCTTGCAGCCTGTCAAATACCCGCTGTCTGCCACCTGCCAAGTGCCTGCTGCCTGCGACCTGTCAACCTGCTGTCTGCCACCTCCCCAGCCTGCCGAGTGCCTGCCACCTGTCACCTGCCAGCCTGCCAGTGCTGCTGCCCATCTGTGACCTACCAGCTTGCCAAGCTCCTGCTGCCTGTGACCTGCCAGGCTCCCAAGTGCCTGCTGACTCTCTACCAGCCTGCCGTGCCTGCTGCCCTGCATCACAATCCGGCCTCCATCATTGGTATCGGTGGGAGGCATAGTGCCCCACCATTGGTGTGAGTGGGAGGAATAGTATCCAATCATTGGTGTTAGTGGAAGGAATAGTGCCCCATCAGTGGGAGGAATAGCGCCTCATCATTGGTGTGAGTGGGAGGAATAGTGACCCATTATTGGTGTCAGTGGAAGGAATAGTGCCCCATTATTGGTGTCAGTGGAAGGAATAGTGCCCCATCATTGGTATCAGTGGGAGGAATAGCGCCTCATCATTGGTGTGAGTGGGAGGAATAGTGACCCATTATTGGTGTCAGTGGAAGGAATAGTGCCCCATCATTGGTATCAGTGGGAGGAATAGTGCCTCATCATTGGTTTTGCAATTTTTTTTAACCTCCTGGGACCCGCGCTATAGTCGAATGACGGCTACAGCGCGGATCCCAAAATCCAACAGGACGTCAATAGACGTCCGCCCCTTTGGGCGTTCCCCGCGCGCGCTCCAGAGCGAGCAGCGGGGAAAATCTGTGTTGGCCGTGTCCCTTGGTCACAGCCAATTACAGATCGCCGCATACGGCCAATCAGAGTGGCCGTTTGCGATGCGATCTGTGCGGCCAATGAGAGATGATCTCATATGTAAACATATGAGATCATCTCTCATTGCCGTTTTACACTAGCGGTGCTGTCTCTGGAGAGGAGACCGATCTGTGTCCCTTGTACATAGGGACACAGATCGGTCACCCCCCCTCCACCTACAGTTAGAACACTTTATAGGAAACATATTTAACCCCTTCCTCACCCCCCAGTGTTAACCCCTTCAATGCCAGTCACATTTATACTGTAATTAGTGCATATTTATAGCACTGATCGCAGTATAAATGTGAATGGCACCAAAAATGTGTCAAAAGTGTCCGCCATAACGTCGCAGTCCCAATAAAAATCGCAGATCGCCGCCATTTCTAGTAAAAAAAGAAAATAATAAATAATAATTCTGTCCCCTATTTTGTAGGCGCTATAACTTTTGCGCAAACCAGTCGCTTATTGCGATTTTTTTTTTTTTTACCAAACATGTAAAAGAATACGTATCGGCCTAAACGTTTTTAAATTGGGATATTTATTATAGCAACAAGTAAAAAATATTGTATTTTTTTCAAAATTGTCGCTCTTTTTTGTTTATAGCGCAAAAAATAAAAAACGCACAGGCGATCAAATACCACCAAAAGAAAGCTCTATTTGTGGGGGAAAAAGGACGTCAATTTTGTTTGGGAGCCACGTCGCACGACCGCGCAATTGTTAGTTAAAGCGACGCAGTGCCGGAAGCTGAAATTTCACCTGGGCAGGAGGGGGTATATGTAAGCAAGTGGTTAAATAAGGTTTGTTAAAAAAAATAACTGCATATGTGGCCAGCATGAGTCTGACCCTTGATATCGTGCATCAGAATGTGCTGCAGGAAAATACCACATGTCCTATTTTTTTTCAGTGCACACCAACACAGTAATGTTGGTGTGAACTGAATCATAGTTCTTCTTTTCGGACTGTGTTGGCCAATGCAGTGCAATGCTACTGGTGTGAATGACCCGGTGCACTTGTGGATATAAAGTCCAGTAATATTCTCACTGTATTTATCATTTTTCCCAGGGATGGATCAGTACAGGGAGAGGCTCCATCTCCCATGTCTGACTCTGGCTGATAACCTGAGCTGGGTGTGGTGCTGACAACTGTCACTTTCATGGTTTCAGCACCATCAGCAGTGATAATACGCGTTCTCCTGCTGCTCACAGTGTCTGGACTACAGATGTCCCTGTGGAAATAACGCCTCCGCTGGATGACCACATGGAAAATAAAACGAAACCCCCAGAAATCTATATAATCTGTTCTGAGAGTGCACAGCCACGGGAAACGGCTTAAAGTGACACTAAATGATATCTTTTTTTTGGCAAAAATAATCCATACACATCCAATACTTAAAGTATATCTGATCCCTTACCTTTGAAAAAAACACACTCAGTTTAACCACTTGCTTACTGGGCACATAAACCCCCTTCGTTCCCAGGCAAATTTTCAGCTTACGGCACTGCGTCGCTTTAACTGACATTTGCGCGGTCGTGCGACGTGGCTCCCAAACAAAATTGACGTCCTTTTTTCCCCACAAATAGAGCTTTATTTTGGTGGTATTTGATCACCTTTGCGGTTTTTATTTTTTGCGCTATAAACAAAAAAAGAGCGACAATTTAAAAAAAATATATATATTTTTTACTTGTTGCTATAATAAATATCCCAATTTTTTTTAAAAAAAAACTATTTTTTTTTCTCAGTTAAGGCCGATACGCATTTTTCGACATATTTTTGTAAAAAAAAAAAAAAAAAATCGCAATAAGTGACTGGTTTGCGCAAAAGTTATAGCGCCTACAAAATAGGGGACAGAATTATGATTTTTTTTTTATTATTTTTTTTTTTTTTACTAGTAATGGCGGCGATCTGCGATTTTTATTGGGACTGCGATATTGCGACGGACGTATCGGACATTTTTGACACAAATTTGGCGCCATTCACATTTATACAGCGATCAGTGCTATAAAAATGCACTAATTACTGTATAAATGTGACTGGCAGTGAAGGGGTTAACACTAGGGGGTGAGGAAGGGGTTAAATGTGTAACCTGGGTGTGTTCTAACTGTGTGGGGGGAGGGGGGTGACTGGGGGAGGTGACCGATGCTGTGTCCCTATGTACAAGAGACAGATCAGTCTCCTCTCCTCTGACAGCACGCGGCCGCCAGGTACACGCATCGGGTCCCCAGCTATGCGCCGGGACAGTGTTTACCCGCTGCGCGCCCCCCAGTGGCGCCCGCGGGTAATGCTTTCAAATGACGTCCAAAGACGTCCAGTTGGCACCTGAGAGCCGCGCTGTTGACGTCTTTTGTCAATAGCGCGGGTCTCAAGTGGTTAAAAGAGGAATGCAAGGCAGAATATTTATTTATATATATATATATATATATATATATATATAAACATTTACAACATTTCTATAATAAAAACCCCTAGGCCCAGATTCACGTAGCACTTACGCCGACGTATCTCGAGATACGCCGCGTAAGTGCACATATGCGCCGTCGTATCTATGCGCCTGACTCTGAAAGCAAGATATGCCTGAAAAAAGGGTTCATCCGACCGGCGTAAGTTTTCTACGCTGTCGTATCTTGGGCGCATATTTACGCTGGCCGCAAGGGGCGCTCCCATTGATTTACGATTCTAATATGCAAATGAGTGAGATACGCCGATCCACGAATGTACTTGCGCCCGGCGCATCAATATACGCGGTTTACGTAAGTCGTACGTCCGGCGTAAAGTTATTCCTCCTAAAGCAGGTGTAAGTCAGCAGCATCAATGCAAATGGCTGCACCGGGGAACACAGCCGTTGTTTTTTACGGCGTTTACGTAGTACGTGAATAGGGCTAGTCGTAGGTTACGTTCAAGTCGTAGGCAGTGATTCGACGTAACTTAGGCAGTTGTTTCGACGTGATTCTGAGCATGCGCACTGGGAAGCGTCCATGGGACGGCGCATGCGCCGTTCGTTATTCGTATCTTTTTTTTTTTTGCTTTTTTTCCACTTCAGACATAACCATTTACCGGGGGAAGGTGGCGAGGCTTTCCCGCCATTCATTTGCCCACCATGTCTCCTTCTGGTTTCGCATCAACGTTATTCGTATCTTGATGGCGCTCGGCCTATCATTTACATGGGGTCACGCCTCATTAGCATGGCTCACGCCCACTGCCACTTACGACGAGTTACGCCGAGGGAACCCAGCGTAGATTAGGGAGCAAGTACTTTGTGAATACTGTGCTCGCCGCTCTGCGCTACGTCGGCGTATCGTATATTTGAAACGCTACGCCGGCATAACTATGCGCCAAGGTATGTGAATCCGGGCCCTAGTGTTTTACAATATCTACCCGTGTGCTTCTAAAAGTCCAAACTTCCTTAGGCTCCATTCACACCTAGGCGTTTTGTCGCCTGAAGCGCGACGCTACAATACGCTGGAGGGTCGAAATAACATTGTTCTCTGTGGAGATGGTTCACATCTCCAACGCGAAACGTCGTACGTCGAAAGAACGCCGGAATTTCAAACAAGTCCCGGACCCTTTTTCGACGCGCATATCGGGCGGCTTCAGCGTTTCCCATAGCCGACAATAGCCTGTACAAAAGCGCGGTTTAAAAACGACGCGTTTTGTCGCGGTAAAAAACGTTGCAATTTGTCACGGCAAATCGCGGTAAAAAACGCCGCAAATAGCCTACGCCTAGGTGTGAATGCAGCCTTAGTCTTTAGCTACATCTATAAACATTATTCATACCTTTTTTCTTTTTTATAACTGATCACATACCCTCTGTTCAGAGCTGCTTAAGGGGTGGAGAGAGAAACAGCAGCACACTAATCTCCCTAGGGAATGGCTGCGCTGAGGGGTGCAGAAACATGTCTGCCCAATGGAGGACAGGCAGGCTGTTCTCCCAGCACAGCCATAAAAGATTGTTCAGCGATGTGTATATAGAAAATTGACCACCATCTAATGTGTGTAGGCAGCTTTAGGGTATATTCATATCGGGTGCATTCATATCAGGGACTGCAAGTGCAGTCCCAATGCATGGGCAAGGCGAATTATGTCCTATTTGTTCAGTTCACACCACTGCGCTTCGGTGGTGAGTGCTTAAAGGGGTTGTAAAGGTTCGTTTTTTATTTTCTAAATAGGTTCCTTTAAGCTAGTGCATTGTTGGTTCACTTACCTTTTCCTTCCATTTCCCTTTTAAATGTTTTTTTTCTTTGTCTGAATTTCTCACTTCCTGTTCCTCCTCCAGTAAGCTGTTCTGTCTGGCTGACTAAACACCACTCGGATGATGGTGTGAAGTTTACTGAGGAGAAACAGGAAGTGAAAAATTCAGACAAAGAAAATAAACATTTAGAAGGGAAATCGAAGGATAAGGTAAGTGAACCAACTTACCTTTTTGTAAAGTAAAAAAAATGTTTTCCCTAAATAGTTTCCTTTACCTTAGTGCAGTCCTCCTTCACTTACCTCATCCTTCCATTTTGCTTTTAAATGTCCTTATTTCTTCTGAGAAATCCTCACTTCCTGTTCTTCTGTCTGTAACTACACACCGTCCCTGGTGTGGAGAAAGCCTCTTGAAGGGGGAGGGGGCGAGCAGGAGAGTCAGGACGCTCTCTACGTTGCAGATAGAGAAAGGAGCTGTGTGTAAGGGCTCTTTCACACGGAGCGGACCGTTTCCGGGTCCGCTCCGTGTGTCTCCGTCGGCTCAGCGGGGATCCCCGCTCAGCTGTCGGCGGATAGGGCGGTCCCCGCACACAGTGCAGGGACCGCCCTGTCTCTGCTCCGCTGTCCCCTATGGGGAACCTGATGCAGACAGACCGTCTGTCCGTCTGCATCAGTTCCGCTCCGCCGAACGGAAGAAAAATAGGGTTTCTCCCGTTCGGAAAAGCGGATCCCGACGGACGCTAGCGGATGCTCCATCCGCTAACGGACGCGATCCCATAGGGATGTATTACAAGTCCGTTAACAGACTTGTAATAACGGATGAGCGGAACGGACATGTGAAAGGGGCCTTAGTGGGCATCCTGACTCTCCTGTAGTCCAAGGTGCGTCTTTTGGTCTGTTTCAAGTCCAAATTCAGCCAAAAATTTGGGCTGAAATCGGATGAAAAGGTGAACTGGGACGCACCAGACACCTGCTGTGAGCCGCATACGAAGCTAGTGTGAACCCAGCCTAAGGCCTCGTACACACGACCGAACACGGACCAGTTTCAGCGGACATGTTCGGTCGTGTGTATGGGCGAGCGGAGCGGACTCCCGTCCGAGCGGACAGATTTCCAGCGGACAAATGTTTCTTAGCATGCTAAGAAACATGTCCGCTGGAAGCCTGTCCGTCGGACATGTTCGGTCGTCTGTACGACTCACCGGACATGTCCGCTCGGCCGAAAGCCCTCGCATGCGTCGAAGTGATTCGACACATGCGTGGAAGCATTGACCTTCCAGGGTCGCGCACGTCGCCGCGTCATCGTCGCGGCCACGTCGCGACCACGTCACCGCGTTTGATTTTGGTCTGGTGGTGTGTACAGCCATCAGACCAAAATCCGGCAGCGGACATGTCCGATGAAAACGGTCCGGCGGACCGTTTTCATCGGACAGTCCGTCCGTGTGTACGAGGCCTAAGGCACGATGTGGGAACCAGCGTGATTCCAGTGCCAGCTCCCGCATCGCTAATAACCCCCAGACGATTCCCCTCTGCCCTTTGCAAGCCGCTGCGGGCGTCAATAGAAAGTTTATGACACCACCAGATCAGTTTGCATATCGCAGTGGAAACTCAAATGGTGCAGGAAGCGAATTGCATGGGTGTGAACACCCATGCGATCCGATTCCAGTGCGGACTGATAAAAGGGTCCCTTTACCACTTTGGTGCGAATGCGATGCAAATTCAGCTATACAATCTGGATTTGCATCGCACAGATATAGCTCTGCATTTTAGAAACAGATCTGGCTTTCTCAGACTTCTGACCAGTGAATATTATCTGTATATGTCTATGCTTTGTGATGGGCTGACCATTGTTTATGAAAGACAGATAAGTACTTTACCTGATCTTGCTCTATCTTTTGCATCACAGATAATGTACAGACACCAGGCCCCTAGCCCAGACACAGCGACCCCCTGATGTAATGACTTATCTGCCTGTCCAGCCTGGTCACTGACTACTGTCTGTCTGCTGCTCGGCTATAGTCTCAGAGGGCAAATGTGTCAAGGTCACTTGGCTGGACCTAGCTCAACATTCTCAGGGGTCATTCACTTGAAAATGTGGTCCTTTTTAAGGTTTCCATAGAAAGGATCACTCAATACGAACAGTTTAACCACTTAAGCCCCCCGGACCATATTGCTGGTCAAAGACCAGAGCACTTTTTGCGATTCGGCACTGCGTCGCTTTAACTGACAATTGCGCGGTCGTGCGACGTGGCTCCCAAACAAAATTGCCGTCCTTTTTTCCCACAAATAGAGCTTTCTTTTGGTGGTATTTGATCACCTCTGCGGTTTTTAGTTTTTGCCCTAGAAACAAAAATAGAGCGACAATTTTGAAAAAAAATAATATTTTTTACTTTTTACCATAATAAATATCCCCCAAAAATATATAACAAAACAATTTTTTTCCTCAGTTTAGGCCGATACGTATTCTTCTACATATGTTTCGTAAAAAAAATCGCAATAAGTGTTTATTGATTGGTTTGCGCAAAAGTTATAGCGTTTACAAAATAGGGGGTAGTTTTATGGCATTTTTATTAATATTTTTTTTTTACTAGTAATGGCGGCGATCAGCGATTTTTTTTTCGGTACTGCGACATTATGGCGGACACTTCGGACACTTTTGACACATTTTTGGGACCATTGGCATTTTTATAGCGATCAGTCCTATAAAAATGCATTGATTACTATAAAAATGACACTGGCAGGGAAGGGGTTAACACTAGGGGGCGGGGAAGGGGTTAAGTATGTTCCCTGGGTGTGTTCTAACTGTAGGGGGGGTGGCCTCACTAGGGGAAATGACTGATCTTCTGTTCATACATTGTATGAAAAGACGGTCAGGCATTTCTCCCCTGACAGGACCGGGAGCTGTGTGTTTACACACACAGCTCCCGGTTCTCGCTCTGTAACGAGCGATCGCGTGTGCACAGCGGTGATCGCGAACGCCGGGCACGCGCGCGGGAGTCAGGAGCGAGCGGGCCGCGCGCGCCCCTATTGGCTGCTGAAAGAGATGACGAAGATCTACGTGCTCTCGCCCAGCAGAGCCGACCTGCCGCCGTAAAACTGCGGCGGCTGGTCGGCAAGCAGTTAAACAATTTGGACTTCACCAGAACTGGGCAATGTCTGCAGATATTTGACTAATTTTCAACCATGTGCAGTAAGAGCAAAGAGATTAGAAGTGATTGTTAAAGCAGAGTTCCACCCAAAAATTTAACTTCCGTTTTTCGGAATCCCCCCCCCCAGAGTGTCACATTTGCCACCTTTCAGGGAGGAGGAGGGAGCAGATACCTGTGTAATCCAGGTATTTGCACCCACTTCCGGGCATAGGTCACTGCGGCGACCTACGCCACTTCCAGCGCCTACTCCGTCCCCCCCGCTGTCTTCTGGGAGACACACAGGTCCTAGAGGACAGCAGGGATCGCGCAGCGCAACTCGCGTGTGCGCAGTAGGGAACCAGGAAGTGAAGCCAAATGTCTTTACTTTACAGTTCCCTTACCGATGATGGCAGCGCCTCCACCCGAGAGCCGAGGGACAGATCGGCTTTGGGTGCTGACATCGCGGGCGCCCTGGACAGGTAAGTGGCCAACTCTTCAAGATGGTCACCCAGACCATGAATCCAGGATGTCTTGAAGTCCCCAACTCAGACACCCAAGAGTTCTGTAATGAACTATCGGATTTCTTCATCGACAAAATCGAAAGAATCCGGGTAAGTATTCTGCAAAATAATACCCCCCTCAGCCCCCTCTTCAATCAACTACAAAACACCAACAGAAACCTTCTACAATCAACTAAGTTCACTCTGGAACCCATCTCCATCGATACCACCAAAAATATCATTGGTGCGTTGCGGAACAGCACAGCACCCAATGACATCATTCCCACCAAGCTGCTGAAGGAATGCGCCGACATTCTGGCGCCTCCCATCACACAGCTTATAAATCAGTCATTTAAGGAAGGCATAGTGCCATCCCTGCTGAAAGAGGGCACAATCCAGCCCATCTTGAAAAAACCTAACTTGGATCCCAAGGACCCAACTCACCGCCGCCCCATAACAGGCCTAAATATTCTCTCCAAGATAATGGAGAAAATAGTGGTACAACAGCTGCAACAGCATCTGGATACCCACAATCTACTCGATCCATTTCAATCAGGTTTCCGTCCCGGACACGGGACAGAAACGGCCTTACTCAAAATATGGGACGATGCCCTCGAGGCCGCAGACGAGGGAGAATCCTGTCTCCTGGTTCTGCTGGACCTAAGCGCAGCCTTTGACACAGTAGACCACAAAATGTTACTGATGCGACTGGCCGAGGTAGCCAGAATCGCAGAAGGTGATTTACCATGGTTTTCCTCCTTTCTTGAAAACCGATCACAAACAGTGAAACTGGGATCTTTCACGTCGGAAAAACGCACGGTGCCATGTGGAGTCCCCCAAGGATCCCCCCTGTCACCGGTACTGTTCAACATCTATCTTCGCCCTCTCTTTGATATTATCAGTAGCCAAGAACTACTCTATCACTCTTATGCAGACGATACGCAATTGTATTTTCGCATCTGCAACAAAAAGGATCATCATCTCAGTTTAGAGAAATGTCTCTCTTCGATAGAAAACTGGATGACTAAGAGTTATCTTAAACTCAACAGTTCCAAAACAGAACTTCTTATGTTTCACGCCAGCCGAAAGAGTCAACTGGCAACAACCTGGACACCCCCGCCCATTCTGGGCCAAATCATCACCCCTAGCTCCAAAGTCAAAAGTCTAGGAGTCATTTTTGACACCTTCATGACAATGGATGCACAAATAGGATCAGTAGTCAGCGGATCGCACCATTTGTTGCGCCTACTACGCAGACTTATTCCATTTATCCCCAAAGAAGACGTAGCAGTCGTGGTGGGAACAATCGTGAATTCCAGACTGGACTATGCAAATGCCCTTTACCTCGGGCTCCCAAAGTACCAAATCGCTCGTCTGCAAGTCGTACAGAATACGGCCGCCAGACTGGTGACTGGAAAAAAAACATGGGAATCAATCTCACCTTCGCTGAGAACCCTTCACTGGTTGCCAGTAAAAGACAGAATTGTATTTAAAGCACTCTGCCTGACACATAAGTGCATCCATGGGAAGGCGCCGCAATATCTTTGCGACAAGATAGAACCTCACAATTCTAATCGCGTTCTGCGATCCACTGACCAAAATCTGGTCAAGGTGCCAAAAACCAAATACAAGTCCAAAGGAGAAAGAAGGTTTGCTTTTCAAGGTCCGAGACTATGGAACGCTTTACCAACCAGCATTCGGTTGGAGGAAAACCACCTGACTTTCAGAAGACGGATCAAAACTCTGCTCTTTTGATGTCATGAGACACGAAACATCAAGCGCCCAGAGGCGATTCAGTTCGCATGTGCCGCGCTATATAAGTTTTTCATTCATTCATTCATATTAAAAGTCAGTAGCTGCAATATTTGTAGCTGCTGACATTTATTTTATTTATTTTTTGCGGAAGTCTGCTTTAATATGGGTTGATCATAAACAGTGCAGTCCCACCGCTAATTTGATGGCCCAGTGTGACAGCCTAATTAATTAGGACTATCTTAGTGGGCAATGGAGTTGACCCTTTTATGTCAAAAGCATAAAGATCAGAAGAGGTTCTTGGTTAAGCCTGACCATATATTATACATTTTTCTTGTACAATTTTCCTTTAGATTTACCAAAACCATTTAACACGAGGTCAAGCCTTAACACAAGCTGTTTTTCTTACACAGTTGCTAATAAGTTATTTCACGAAGCGTGAATCATTACAAGCCTAGTTTTTATTGCGACAGGGTGCCTTTTTGTGGCAGATCACCTATCTTAGTGGTCCTTTAAAGGTGCAGTTTGCTCCAACAGAATCCGGTAAACTTTAATTACATCTGTCTAAAGTAATAAGTCCCCAGTGCAGCTCTTTGTATATGCATGAGAGATCACTCCTAGAATCAATACATATTTCCTTCCTCAGCAGTTCCCTAATGAACCCAGCCTTTATTACTTCCCAGGGAGCGTTAATTCTAGATCTAACCCCTAATGTAGGAGTTAAAAACTGCTTACACAATACATAATCATGATATGCTACTGAGTTGTAAGCTTCAAACACATGCAGAACTCTGCCTGCTTAAAAAATATTAGTTGCTGTGGTTTCTTCAATGAAGCAGGTCTAGGCCCAGACCTAGACCTGTGGAAAGGTAGCGCGGGTCTAGGGTGGCCAAGCTTAGACTGCCTTCTAATATTATCATTATGTTAAACCAAACCAGAACTTAAAAATTTTACATTTGCTCTTTTATGGAATTTAATTGTGCTGGAAATGTTATTATTGCTTAAAGAGGGAGTTCACCCATAAAACAATTTTTCCCCTTAGATGGATGCTAGATGGATGCTCGTTTTGTCTAGGGGAATCGGCTAGTTGTTTTAAAATATGAGCCGTACTTACCGTTTTCGAGATGCATCTTCTCCGTCGCTTCCGGGTATGGGCTGCGGGACTGGGCGTTCCTTCTTGATTGACAGTCTTCCGAGAGGCTTCCGACGGTCGCATCCATCGCGTCACTAGTAGCCGAAAGAAGCCGAACGTCGGTGCGGCTCTATACTGCGCCTGCGCACCGACATTCGGCTTCTTTCGGAAAATCGTGACGCGATGGATGCGACCGTCGGAAGCCTCTCGGAAGACTGTCAATCAAAATAGGAACGCCCATACCCGGAAGCGGCAGAGAAGATGCATCTCGTAAACGGTAAGTACAGCTCATATTTTAAAACAACTAGCCGATTCCCCTAGACAAAACGAGCATCCATCTAAGGGGAAAAAGTGTCATGTACGGGTGAACCCCCGCTTTAACCAGCACCCCGAAAAATGTACAGTTTGTCCTGAATTCCTCATGAAGAACAATAGTGCATTTCCTCTGCAGAGGTATGCCGGTGTCTTGGGCTTTATATACTATGGGCCAGATCCACGTAGCGCCGCGCTTCTTTACGTCCGGCGTAGTGTATCTCAGATACACTACGCCGCCGTAACTTACAGCGTATTACCCGTATTCTCAAAGAATTTGTGCCGTAAGTTACGGCGACGTAGTGTAACTGTGTCGGCGTAAGGGCACGCAATTCAAATGGATGAGATGGGGGCGTGTTTTATGTCAATACGTCTTGACCTGACGTAAATGAAGTTTTTTCTGAACGGCGCATGCGCCGTCCGTGGGGGTATCCCAGTGCGCATGCTCCAAATTAACCCGCAACAAGCCAATGCTTTCGACGTGAACGTCATTCTATGCAAAGCCCTATTCGCGAACGTTTTACGCAAACAGCGGAAAAATCGACGCTGGCCCGACGTCCATACTTAACATTGGCTACGCCTCATATAGCAGGGGTAACGTTACGCCGAAAAAAGCCTTACGGAAACTACGTAAAAAATACGCCGGCCGGACGTACGTTTGTGGATTTGCGTATCTAGCTAATTTGCATACTCGACGCAGAAATCGACGGAATCGCCACCTAGCGGCCAGCGTAAATGTGCACCTTAGATCCGACGGCGTACTACGACGTACGCCAGTTGGATCTAGCCTTCAGGCGTATCGTGTTTTGTGGATACAAAACAAAGATACGCCGGAGCAACCTAGCAGTTACGTGGCGTATCAATAGATACGCCAGCGTAACTGCTACGTGGATCTGGCCCTATATCTGCGAGGTGAAAACAACTAAGACATTGTACCTCTGACTGCCAGTCTCACCAGATTTGGAGTGTTCTAGAAACTTTATAGATAGGCAACTCCTGTCCTCGTATTGGTTAGTGGTTCCAAATTAATATTTACTGCAGTAGGGAACAGACACACAAGATAAATTCCATCGTCTTTCCAAAAAAACTGTTTATTCTGCGCAACTCTTTTTTTATACACATGAGTACGTAGGTATCGCATTAATATTACAATTGTACTTTTATGGTAACAAGGGGCATAACATAGGCAGGCCAATTTCTAATCAGGACTCAAAAGAATTTAACATATAATGAAAATATTATTAGTGCCGTGTGCACAATAGGCAAACCATACAAAAACAGAATACAGTTTTATACAGAATTTTCTCATTTCCTTTGCAATATCCCCTCTTTTGATCAATATTTTAAATTTTGATCACTAATCATACCTCCTATCACCCTTGTTCTTGACATTTAATAGATAAGCAACTCCTGTCCTCATATTGATTAGTGGTTTCAAATTAATAACTACTGCAGTAGGGAATAGACACACAAGATACACTCAGCGTCTTTTCAAAATAACTGTTCTGTTTATTCTGCGCAATTGAGGTTCATTATACACATGATTACATAGGTATCACATTAATATTACAATTGTACTTTTATGGCAACAAGGGGCGTGACATAGGCAGGCCCAATTCTAATCAGGACTCGAAAGAATGCAACATGTAATGAAAACAATACTAGTGCCGTGTGAATAATAAGTACAGTGTGCAATACATAGGCAAACTACCATATTTATCGGGGTATTGCGCGCTCGGGCGTATAGCACGCACCCCTAATGTTGACCCGACAACCTGTAAAAAAAAAACATTTTATTACTTACAGTTTTGGTGTCTTGCCCGGCGTCCGTCCGCGGCCTCGGTGGTGTCCTCCCGGCTTCTTCCCGCGCTCAGTTTGAAGCCTCCGCCGACATATACCGAGCGCAGTACACTCGATCACGTTCGGCCACGCTTCTCACGCATAAACATCACAGAGCGTGACCACAAGCGAAGCCGAGCCTGGCCGAATGTACCCGAGTGTACTGCGCTCGGTATATGTCGGCGGAGGCTTCAAACTGAGCGCGGGAAGCGGGTATCGGAGTATATCGCGCACCCACGATTTTGCCCTGATTTTCAGGGCAAAAAAGTGCACGGTATACGCCGATAAATACGGTATACAAAAATTGAATACAGTTTTTTACAGAATTTACAAATTTCCTTTACAGGAGTGAGATTTGGTGATGTCAGTTCTCCCTTTGTCACTACAGTTGCTTGCGGGAGACGAAGTATATATAAGCTCCAGTGCAAGATCTCCCTGCTTTTACTCTAAATTTTCTGTTGATCTGCGTTTTCTGTACCTCTTTTCTGCTTCTTAAATATCCCCTACCAGTAATCAGATCAACAGTCATCGGGCAGCTTTGATGTGAGGAAACAAAGCCCTGCCTCTACCAAGATGGCTGCCTCCACAGAAATATATACAGTAACAAGACTGTAGTGGCAATTTTCTGTGGAATGATAAGCCAGTTCCCATGCCAAGGTACAAAACAACATTTTTGGTAATGGTGGGTCCACTGACACTAGTAACCATCCCCCTGGTTCACTATATTTCCAGGTTTGGCCCCTATGTCAGAAATCATACACTTACACACTTACGAAAGACCTTTCCTGATCAATGGTTCCAGACCTAGTCTGCAGAGGGGGGCGCACCGAACACCTGAGGCCCATGAGATACTGTATGGCGGCCCAGGTTCCCAGGCATGAGCACTCAAGGGAACCTTTCCTACCACAATTAAGCAGGCAGACCCTCCTCCACTAGGCAACCACTAATTCCCAAACAGAACTGGTTGTAAAGTTCACACTCCCCAGATGGTATTGATAACCTCACAGCAAGAATGGGAGATCAGTCAAGTTTACTCATATTCCAGAACATCTTAAAGCGGAGTTCCACCCAAAAATAGAACTTCCGCTTTTCGGAACCGCCCCCCCCCCCCCCCTCCGGTGTCACATTTGGCACCTTTCAGGGGGAGGGGGGTGCAGATACCTGTCTAAGACAAGTATTTGCACCTACTTTGGGGCATAGACTCCCATGGGAGTCACGCCACTTCAAACCGCCCTCCCCCCCCCCCCCCCACGCTGTCTTCTGGGAAACACACTGTTCCCAGGAGAGAGCGGGGACCAATTATGATGCGCCGCGCAATGCGCAGTAGGGAACCGGGCAGTGAAGCCGCAATGCTTCACTTCCTGATTCCCTCACTGAGGATGGCGGCGGCACCATCCGAGGGACGAGCGATTGCTAGGCCTCTGCTGCCGACATCGTGGGCACGTTGGACAGGTAAGTGTCCATTTTTTTAAAGTCAGCAGCTGCACTATTAGTAGCTGCTGGCTTTTAAAAGAAAACATTTGGGTGCACCTCCGCTTTAAGGCTGCATTCACATCTATGCGACAGCGGCGTACGGCGTATGCGGCGTATTTTGCCGCGAGTGTGTATCTTTTTTTTTTTTTTTTTTAAGATTCTTCCCATTGCTGTCAATGGGCGAATGCCAATGTCGCCTGAAAAAAAGGGTCCGGGCCTTTTTTTCAGGCGACAAGCGTTCGGCGTCTATGAGATGTGAACCATCTCCATAGACAGCAATGGGAATTCTCCCCTCTAGCGGCAGAAGCGTCCGGCGTCGGGCGTTTTGTCGCATAGATGTGAATGGAGCCTTACAGTACATCAGTTCTCATTACAGTTCAAGACTTCTAATTTGGTCCAGCTCTTATCACAGTAGCTTTTACAAGGACCTAGCCCCTGGCATCATCTAGCTATCTATCTATCTATTTTAGCCTTCAAAGAAAAATTGAGGTTTAGACTTTACTGTATTTGAATTTTTTTTTTACCAATTGGCTAATCTTATTAAATTGCATGCTGTCTCTTGTATGAATAAAAGCCCTTAAACAGGAAGTAGGCCATACATGTAATAAAGACTATTGATGGAAGGAGGCAGGAAGTGGGCTCCTTTTCCTTGCAAGGACGTCCTGTGGTTTAGTCACCTGTGACATTACATTGAAAGTGATCCTTAATGGTCGCTAACCTCTGACATGAGAATGTATCACTCCTAACCACATGTCAGGATCCAAAATCATAAATAATGTCATCCATTCATCATTCGTTACATTTTGTCACATATAACATAACAGGAAATAAGCGTGGGTCTGAGCAGCTTAAAGGGGTTGTAAAACCTTCCCGTTTTTTTCACCTTAATCCATCCTACGCATTAAGGTGAAAAAACATCCGATAATTTCCAGCCCCTCCGTTTACTTACCTGAGCCCTCGAAAGTCCCGCGTCGAGCACATGCTTGATCTCGGCTCTTCGTTGGATAGATTGATAGCAGCGCAGCCATTGGCTCCTGCTGCTGTCAATCAAATCCAATGATATGGGTGCCAGGGGGGCGGGGCCGAGTCCGGCATTTGTGTCTATGGACGCAAATGCAGGATTCAGGAGCGTGCCTGCAAGGTAACCCCCTTGGGAAAACGCTTCCCAGAGGGGGTTATCTGATGCGGGGAATAGCCGAAACAGCCGCCGAGGGACCCAAGAAGACGAGGTTCGGGGCCACTCTGTGCAAAACGAGCTGCACAGCAGAGATAAGTATGACATGTTTGTTATTTTTTTTATTTTTTTATTATTATTATTTGAACCTTAAAGGGGTTGTAAAGGTTTGTTTTTTATTTTCTAAATAGGCTCCTTTAAGCTAGTGCATATATTACACTTACCTTTTCATTCGATTTCCCTTCTAAATGTTTTTTTTTCTTTGTTTTCTTTGTCTGAATTTCTCATTTCCTATTACTCCTCAGTAAGCTGTTCAGTAAGTTGTTCTGGCTGACTAACCACGGCTCGGATGATGGGGACAAGCTTACTGAGGAGAAACAGGAAGTGAGAAATTCAGAACAAAGAAAAAAAACAATTAGAAGGGAAATGGAAGGAAAAGGTAAGTGACCCAACAATACACTAGCTTATAGGAACCTATTTAGAAAATAAAAACAAATCTTTACAACCCCTTTAACAATCACTTTAATTGCCTAAAGTAATTGTTTTTCCTATTGACTTGGGTTGGATATGAACAACTCAATAATTACTAGCAGTGTGACCCACTTAGGAGTTTTGATTGCCAAAAAAAAAAAAAAATAGGTCATACCAAACCCTCTGCAGATTTTCTACACAACTCAGTAGACGATATAATACTGAAATGTGAAAATACTGTTCTCTTGTCATTTCCCACTCAATGAGATTTTCCAGTATGTTGGCGAGCCATAACAAGCATTTCTGATGCAAATGTACTCCTATGTTATTACATATGGATTACATTACTATAAAATATCTATAAGTAATACTTGATTGTGGTAAATTATAGATGATGTTAGAATGGGATTGCTGCAACTAAATTCTGAATACTGGATTGAAAACTCTATGGTCTCAGATACACTACGCCGCCGTAACTTAGAGAGGCAGGTACCGTATTCACAAAGAACTTGCGTCCTAAGTTACGGCGGCGTAGTGTAAATGGGCTGGCGTAAGCCCACGTAATTCAAAGTAGGCTGGTAGTGGGCGTGTTGTAGGGTAATGAATCGTGACCCCATGTAAATGACGCGCCTAACAAATGGCGCATGGACGTATCCCAGTGTGCATGCTCAAAATCACGTTGCAAATAGTCAATGCTTTCGACGTGAACGTAACCTACGCCCAGCCCCATTCACGTACGACTTACGCAAACGACGTAAACGACGTGAAATTCGACGGCTGTTCCGACGTCCATACTTAACATTGGCTGCGCCATCTTTTTGGTGGTTTATCTTTACGCCTGAAAAACGCCTTACGTAAACAGCGTATCGGGCGCAAGTACGTTCGTGAATAGGCGTATCTTGCTCATTTGCATATTTTAGGCGTAAATCTATGTACACGCCCCTAGCGGCCAGCGTAAATATGCAGCTAACATACGACGGCGTAGGAGACTTACGCCGGTCGTATCTTAGGAACATTTAAGTGTATCTCAGTTTGAGAATATGCTTAAAGATACAACGGCGCAGATTCGGACTTACGACGGCGTATCTACTGATACGCCATCGTAAATCTTACTGAATCTGGCTAATGAACTTTATTGGCATCCCAGTCTAAAGGCCCGTACACACGATCAGACTTTTTGCCAACAAACTTCACAATGAGCAAGTTTTCCAAAATATCCGACCGTGTGTACGCTCCTTCGGACAAAAATTTTCGGTTTTCATCGGACAAAAGTTCGCTCTGCAAACAGACAAACTTTTCGGCAACAAAAGTCCGATGGTGCAAAGACCGACCGCGTGTACAGAAATCCATCGGACTTTTGTCCGAAGTACAAACACACATGCCCATTGCCCAGAACCAATGTTAAAATCAACCAACAATAGCAGAAGTTGACCAAAGGGTGGCGGTAAAGAGCAGAAAAACCACATGATGTTGGGAAAGTTTGCAGAAAAGCCCTGCTGTGTGTATGCTATGGGTGTGCCCAGCCAACTCGCTTCGGACAAAAGTCCACGGAAAAGTTTGTTGGAAGTCCGATCGTGTGTACGAGGCTTTAGTCCTTAGGGTTCAATGTTGAGTTGGCCCACCCTTTGCAGCTATAGCAGCCTCAACTCTTCTATCAGGGGAGAGGAGACATATCGTTTGCTCCTACTAAGTAGGAACAATAATATATCTCCTCCTCCAGTCAGTCACATCCCCATACAGTTAGAACACATCAGGGGAACACACATTTAACCCCTTAATCGCCACCTAGTGTTAACCCCCTCTATGCCAGTGACATTTACACAGTAATCAGTGCATTTTTATAGCACTGATCTCTGTATAAATGCCAATAGTCTCAAAAATGTGTAAAAAGTGTCCGATCTGTCCGCCGCAATGTCACAGTCCCGCTAAAAATTGTATACAAACAACAAAGAAAAATTAAAGAATTTTTTTTTTTTTGGGGGGGTATTTTTTTCATTTATTTAGCTAAAAATGAAAAACCCAGTGGTGATTAAATACCAACAAAAAAATGATAAAAATGTTGTTTGGGTACAGCGTTGCATGACCGTGCAATTGTCATTCCAAGTGTGAATGCTGAAAATTGGCCTGGGCAGGAAGGGGGTGAAAGTGCCCGGCATTGAAGTGGTTAAAGTGCCAGATGGAGAATGATTAGGCTTCAGTAAGAGTTTATAGCTTCATTACTGTCGCTTTCTGAACCGTGCCTTAGTGCAGCTGTCTGCCATGTTGTGCATAGCTCCGATTCCTGTATGGCCAACTTCCTGCCGTCCACAGCTGCACATAGCCTGTTGATAGTACAGCGCGCAGCAGATGGCTTCCTGTGATAGTTCCCATTAGCACCCTCACATCACACTTTATCCTAGAAGTCTGTCAGAAATGCCAACTTTTCATACATCCCAACTATTTTTTCAGTCCTATCTGTAGCTCTGCAGTCTCGCCGCACTTGGACGTCTCCACAGGAAGATATTGAATAACTTTTTTTTTTTTTGCTTTTTAACCGTGGCCGGTGACCTTTGTAGGAATTTTTATTTCATCTCATTGAAAGAGCTCACCAAATCAGCATCCTGTTTCCTGGTATGGGAACGATCCATCATTTTTTTTTTTTTTTTTGTAAGTTGTGCTTCACAGACGAAACTTGTAATATTGCTTTGGAGATGTAATTTTGTGCAGCTGAAAGATGAAGTACAGAATGAATATGGTCTTGCGGCTCATCGCGAGATATTCACCATATCCTAAAAGGTAAACGAAAACAGTGGAACCTCGGTTTATGAGTAACGTGGTTAACGACTGTTTTGAAAGACGAGACACTTTTTTTTTCCTGACTCGGTTTGCGAGTGTTGTCTCACAAAACTAGCAGAATTCAAGCTTATGGTTGTGCAGTACCGCATTTGGCCAGAGGTGTGGGGGTGCCGGTGACACTCGGAATGGTTCGGAGCCGTTGGGAAATACTCTGAATCACTCAGAAACACTTGGATGTTTACATTCCTTGTAATAGGAATAAAAGTGACACCATTTTATTTTTTTTAAAGAAAAGTGTGCTTGTAAGACCGCTGCGCAAATACGATGTGACAGGAAGTATTGAAACGGCCGCCATTTTATTCTCAAGGGTGTTAAAAAAAACGTATAATGTTTGGGGGTTCTAAGTAATTTTCTAGCAAAAAAACCTGAACAACAAATCTCAGAAAGAGGCTCGGCCACTTGCCGACCAGCGCACGCACTTTTTCATCGGCAGAATGGCTTGGACAGGCAAATGGGCGTACAGGTACGTTCCTTTAAATTTGCCGCCGTGTGGGCGTGCGCGCGCCGGCAGCGGCGTGCACGTGCCCCTGCCGAGAGCTCCGCGATAGTGCCCGCGGGACCTGCGGACTCTATGTCTGCCGGTGTCCCGCGATCATGTGTCACGGAGCTGCAGAACGGGGGATGCCTGTGTAAACAGGCATCTCCCCGTTCTGCCTAGTGTCAGGACACTGATCGTCTGCTCCCTCTCATCCGGAGCAGCGATCAGTGACGTGTCACTCGTAGCCATGCCCCAGTTAGAATCACTTCCTAGGACACACTTAACACCTTCCTAGCCCCCTAGTGGTTAACCCATTCACTGCCAGTCACATTTACACAGTAATCAGTGCATTTTTATAGCACT
Organism: Rana temporaria; assembly: GCF_905171775.1. Classification (NCBI taxonomy): domain Eukaryota; kingdom Metazoa; phylum Chordata; class Amphibia; order Anura; family Ranidae; genus Rana; species Rana temporaria. The sequence goes on along the minus strand of NC_053499.1, from coordinate 19,303,685 downwards.
GTTCGCTGTATAAATGTGAATGGTCCCAAAATAGTGCCAAAAGTGTCCGATGTGTCTGCCATAATGTTGCAATCACGATTAAAATCGCTGAATGCCGCCATTACTAGTAAAAAAAATATTATTAATAAAAATGCCATAAAACTATCCCCTATTTTGTAGACGCTATAACTTTTGCTCAAAGCAGTCAATAAACGCTTATTGCAATTTTTTTTACCAAAAATACGTAGAATACGTATCGGCCTAAACTGAGGAAAATATTTTTTTATATATATATTTTTGGGGGGTATTTATTATAGCAAAAAATATTGCTTTTTTTCAAAATTGTCGCTCTATTTTTGTTTATAGCGCAAAAAAAAAAAAAACACAGAGGTGATCAAATACCACCAAAAGAAAGCTCTATTTGTGGGGGGGGGGGGGGGGGGGAACGTCTATTTTGTTTGGGAGCCACGTCGCACGTCCGCGCAATTGTCGGTTAAAGCAAAGCAGTGCCTAATCGCAAAAAGTGCTTTCTTCTTTGGCCAGCCAAATGGTCTGGGGCTGAAGTGGTTAAGTGGTAAAAGTCATGACAGCCAGGCAACGAGAATCCTCATAAGTGAGCTTAGCAATGGCAGCACACATATTTTCTGCTAGCGTAACCTTTTTTTCTCTTTTCTTTTTTACTTATTTATTTGATTTGTCCAGTTTGCTGCTTCACTGAAAAGCAGGCATGTTGCGCTTCATTGTGTTTTCAGGAATGTGCGGCGCAGTAGAGGTTAAGGCTGTGTGCTTTGCTACTGTCTCTCTTTAGCAATTAATGGTGTTTGTTTACTCTGGGGCCTAATAATAGGCCGGGACACAGAGTTCATTCTAATCAGCGGGCCGGTCTGGCAAATCGCTGCTGAGTAGATGAGCAGATTTTGTTTACATTTTAATGAGCTGTTTTCGTCATCCATGCAAAGGCAATTAGTGAAGATCCACAGAGAGATTCCACCCTTCCCCTATGTGTGAGGAAACACGAACATGGAGCAAGGCCTACAAAGCCTACTGCTACAACCTTCACCCACCATTGTGTGAGGAAACACAAACATGGAGCAAGGCCTACAAAGCCTACTGCTACAACCTTCACCCACCATTGTGTGAGGAAACACGAACATGGAGCAAGGCCTACAAAGCCTACTGCTACAACCTTCACCCACCATTGTGTGAGGAAACACGAACATGGAGCAAGGCCTACAAAGCCTACTACTACAACCTTCACCCACCATTGTGTGAGGAAACACGAACATGGAGCAAGGCCTACAAAGCCTACTACAACCTTCACCCACCATTGTCTGAGGAAACACGAACATGGAGCAAGGCCTACAAAGCCTACTACTACAACCTTCACCCACCATTGTGTGAGGAAACACGAACATGGAGCAAGGCCTACAAAGCCTACTACTACAACCTTCACCCACCATTGTGTGAGGAAACACGAACATGGAGCAAGGCCTACAAAGCCTACTACTACAACCTTCACCCACCATTGTGTGAGAAAACACGAACATGGAGCAAGGCCTACAAAGCCTACTACTACAACCTTCACCCACCATTGTGTGAGGAAACACGAACATGGAGCAAGGCCTACAAAGCCTACTACAGCCTTCACCCACCATTGTGTGAGGAAACACGAACATGGAGCAAGGCCTACAAAGCCTACTACTACAGCCTTCACCCACCATTGTGTGAGGAAACACGAACATGGAGCAAGGCCTACAAAGCCTACTACAACCTTCACCCACCATTGTCTGAGGAAACACGAACATGGAGCAAGGCCTACAAAGCCTACTACTACAACCTTCACCCACCATTGTGTGAGGAAACACGAACATGGAGCAAGGCCTACAAAGCCTACTACTACAACCTTCACCCACCATTGTGTGAGAAAACACGAACATGGAGCAAGGCCTACAAAGCCTACTACTACAACCTTCACCCACCATTGTGTGAGGAAACACGAACATGGAGCAAGGCCTACAAAGCCTACTACAGCCTTCACCCACCATTGTGTGAGGAAACACGAACATGGAGCAAGGCCTACAAAGCCTACTACTACAGCCTTCACCCACCATTGTGTGAGGAAACACGAACATGGAGCAAGGCCTACAAAGCCTACTACAACCTTCACCCACCATTGTGTGAGGAAACACGAACATGGAGCAAGGCCTACAAAGCCTACTACTACACCCTTCACCCACCATTGCTATCCAACTTCCAAACAGTGCTAGGGATTGAAATGCTACGAGCATGACGCAGCATTACCATGAAGCTTTTCTTATTATATTATTAATATTATAATACAGTTTTTTTTTTTTTATGGCGCCAACTGTTTTCGCAGTGCCTTACAATATAAAGAGAGACATTACAGTTACAATAGAATTAAAAAGGAGAGGGGTTAGCAGGGCCCTGATTCTGAGAGCTTACAATCCAAATTTGGAAGGACAAGTGATGCAAAGGGTAATAATTGTAAGGAGATGATCTGATGCAGTTCAGTTTTTAGGTCAGGGGTCTCCAAACTGCAGCCCAGGGGTTTGATTTTATCCGGCCCTTGGATCATTACTCCCAAAGTGGCAGTGGCAGTGGCAGGAACTATGCCCCACTGTTGCTGACAGTGGGGCACTATTTCTCTCATTGACACAAATGATGGGACACTATTCCTCCCACAGACACCAATGATGGGACACTATTCCTCCCACAGACACCAATGACGGGACACTTTTCCTCCCACAGACACCAATGATGGGGCATTATTCCTCCCACAGACACCAATGATGGGGCACTATTCCTCCCACAGACACCAATGACGGGACACTTTTCCTCCCACAGACACCAATGATGGGACACTATTACTCCCACAGACACCAATGATGGGACACTATTCCTCCCACAGACACCAATGATGGGACACTGATCCTCCCACAGACACCAATGATGGGACACTTTTTGTCCCATTGATACCAACAATGGGGCACTATTCCTCCCACAAACACCAATAATGGGACACTATTCCTACCACAGACACCAATGATGGGACACTATTCCTCCCACAGACACCAATGATGAGGCACTATTCCTCCCATTGATACCAACAATGGGGCACTATTACTCCTACTGACACTAACAATATGACCCTATTCAGAGCTTTTTTCTCATAGAAAGGGTGCAGGTACTCCCCTCTTCCAAGTCATCTCTTGTTTCCGCTTCCTACCCACCTTTGAAGATGTTCCCTGGTACCACCCCCTAGCCACCCACCTTGCAGTACTGCCTCTTTTAGAGAATACAGAACATGTATCATTTTTTTTTGTAAGTAATTTCTATGGAGTTTGTTAATTAGAACAAGAAGAGCAGTAAAATAAATATCTCCAGCAATTACAGACCCCAACACCAACAATAGATCCACTTAAGCAGCAAATGACCTCCTCCAGCAAAAATATAACTTCTAGCAGCCAACATCAATAGACCCTTCAGCAGCCAGCAACAATAGACCCTCTCACTCAACCGTTGATCACCATCCAGCACCTTCCTCAACAGTAGACCCCCAAGCAACAGTAGAACCCCCACCAGCAACAATGGACCCTTTCAGCGACAATAGATCCCTAAGCAGCTAGCATGAATAGACCCTTCAGCAACCAGCAACAATAGACCCTCTCACTGAACTGTAGACCCCCATTCAGCAACAATAGACACCTTCCTCAACAGTAGACCCCCCAGCAACGGTAGACCCCTCACCAGCAACAACCCTCCCAACTATAGACCCTTTCAGTGACAATAAGCAGCTAGCATCAATAGATCCTCCAGCATATCCTAGCACCCCTTGCCATTACATACATGCAGTGTTAGAGGTATCAGAACTGCGTTCCCCCATGTTCCCACTGTAAAAAAGCTGCCATCATTTGATGGGGCAAACTGACGGCGTTTGATGGGGCAAACTTGCATCATTTGATGTTGCAAACTGGCATCATTTGATGGGGAAAACTGGCGGCATTTGATTGGGCAAACTAGTGGCATTTAATGGGGCAAACTGGCATCATTTGATCGGGCAAACTTGCATCATTTGATGTTGCAAACTGGCATCATTTGATGGGGAAAACTGGCGGCATTTGATTGGGCAAACTAGTGGCATTTAATGGGGCAAACTGGCATCATTTGATCGGGCAAACTTGCATCATTTGATGTTGCAAACTGGCATCATTTGATGGGGCAAACTGGTGGAATTTGATTGGGCAAACTGGCATCATTTAATGGGGAAAACTGCCATCATTTGGGGCAAACTGGTGGCATTTGATGGGGCAAACTGGCATCATTTGATGGGGCAAACTGGCGGCAATTGATGGGGCAAACAGGCGGCAATTGATGGGCACAGTGGCTGCGTTTGGTGGCACAGTGGCGACAATTGATGGGCACAGTGACTTAGTTTGATGGGCACAGTTGTGGCAATTGATGGGCACAGTAGCTGCAATTGATGTTTTTTTTTTTTCAGTTTGTTTGCGCCGATGGACTTCCACACAGACGATCGTTTTTTTTCTATCGTTTTTTTAACCATAGGAAAAATTTAAAACAGGTTCTATTTTTTTCCACCGATAAAAAAAAAACGATGGGGCCCACACACGATCGGTTCGTCCGATGAAAACGGTCCATCGGTCCATTTTCATCAGACAAACCGATCGCGTGTACAGGGCTTAAGAGTTTGTATTGAAGAGGGTTTAACCCCCCCTGGCGGTATTCCAGAGTCTGACTCGGGGTTAAATTTTTCTGCTGCGATCGGTAACCCCGAGTCAGACTCTGGCTCGCCTCGCTGACTCCACAGGCAGTGTTTACTTACCTTGTCCCTGGATCCAGCGATGCCACCGTGCTGTGTGAGCGAGCGGGACCTCGCTCGATTCACACAGTGCCTCTGTGTGCCGCCGATCTCCGTTTCCTGTGACGTTACGACGCACGGGGGCGGAGAACGGCGCCAAATTCAAAAAGTAAACAAACACATTACATACAGTATACTGTAATCTTATAGATTACAGTACTGTATGTAGAAAATACACACCCCCCTTTGTCCCTAGTGGTCTGCCCAGTGTTCTGCATGTTCTTTTATATAATAAAAACTGTTCTTTCTGCCTGCAAACTGTAGATTGTCCATAGCAACCAAAAGTGTCCCTTTATGTCAAAAATGGTTTTAGAGTAGCTAGAAAACAGCGATAATAAATTATAATCACTTGCAGAATTGTGCGATAGCGATTTGTGGGGAAATTTGTCATAAAAAAATAAAAGTAATGACAGCGACAATTCTGTAACTGAGCACATTTCAGTGATTTTGAGTTGATTACATTATTGAATAATTGTTATTATAATTATATTATTATTTGTTATAATTATTTATAATTATTTATTATATTATAATTTATAATTTTGTTTTTAAAAAAATGTCATACACGGGATTCCTACTAGACTCTTGTTTGGACAGATTTAAGTGAGTTATTCCTAAGAATTACAGGCCTACAGTATAAAACGCCAAATTTCCTTGCAAATCATGGTACCGCTTTCAGCACCTTTTTTCTGAAATAATCATACAGGGAGGTTAATTTAGGCTTGAAACTGCCCATACCTATGGAAATTTGCAGTAAATTTTAACCTCTTTCCATCCACTGGGAACCACGCATACGATTACAAGTAATCACCAGACACTAAGCAATTCATCACCCACAAATTCATTTGGCTGCCAGAATACAGTTGATTGTAAAGTCAAAACTGGGAAATAGGCTGACAGCTTCATTACAATTTATGAAGAAAAAGATGTCAAAAATAACAAAAACAGCAATTTCATCAAAAATTCATTTTTTTTTTTGGCTGGGGCAATTTCAATTCAATCTCCTTACAGTCGATCAAATAAACAAATTTATGTTTTTTGATTGCTTTGAAATTTCAACAAAGAATGTAATCAGTATAGTGATTGCTCTATCAAATTGCTGTGTGCATAGCCAATATCAGGGTTAAAGTGATTGTAAAGGATCTTTTTTTATTTAAATAACAAACATGTTATACTTACCTGCTCTGTGTAATGGTTTCGCACAGAGCAGCCCAGATCCTCCTTTTCTGTGGTCCCCCATAGGCGCTCCTGCCACCCCAACACGTGCCCTCATAGCTAGCTTCTTGCACAGAGCGGGGCTTGGACATCATCCCCTCCCCCCCACTTGCTGTAATTGACAGCAGCGGGAGCTTTCTGACACCTGCGCCCTTCAGCTGTCTTAGCCAGGGCCATCTTAATAGCATCATGGGCCCCTGGGCAAAGTAATGCTCTGGGGCCCCTACAACGATGACAGTGCAGGTAAACCGACATCAAGTAGGTAGGAGGCAGACTGCCTCCCCTGTGTATCTATCACTCTCAGTGCCATCATGGGGCCCCCAATTTTGGGGCAGCATTGGCTCAAGGACCAGCTGCTTTGGGGAAAGTGCAAGGGCCCCCCATGCAGCTGGGGCCCCTGGGCAGTGCCTAGGTGTGCCCTCTCATTAAGACAGCCCTGGTCATAGCAGTCCCTGTCTCAATTTCCAGCGGTGCCTGGATGGGAATTACTTAAGAGGCCATCTCAAGCTTCTCATACAGGTGCAGACAGCATTGAACAGGCATTACACCCATGCAACTGGCATTGTTAGAGAGGCCAGCAATGTCTTCCTTTATACAGTATTCTTTTTGTACAGATTTTCTTTAATGGTTTTACAATTTGGGTTATATTCCAGTGGTTATAAAGCCCTTTATATATATATATATATATATATATATATATATATATATATATATATATATATATATAACAAACATGTTATACAATACTTACCTGCTCTGTGCAATGGTTTTGCACAGAGCAGCCCCGATGTCCCACGCCGGCACACTCCAGGCCCCTCTTCTTCACCGTTCCCAAGTCCAGCTGCTACGTTCCATTGGCACAGACAGTGGCAATGGCCCTGCCCCCGCTCCCGTGTCACCAGACTTAATTGACAGCAGAGGGAGCCAATTGCTAATACTGCTATCAATCTGTCCAATGAGGAGAGAGACAGCAGCAAGAGCCGCTGTGCTTGTGCACATCGCTGGATCAGATGGGGACATTTAAGGAAATTAAGAGAGCTGTCATGAACAATCTCGGCCACTAGATGGCAGCAGCGGCACTTTGGCGCGCGCGGGCGCGCGCACTCGCAATCGCGGCGCAATCGCGGCACACTCGCGCACCGTAATGCGCACGGGCGCACGCACCAGCGGCGGCAGCGCGCGTGCACGTGAGGACGCCGTTTTGGCGCCAAACTCGGGTTCAAAAGGATCCTGACCCCTGCACTCCTTGCTGACCTGTCTACAGCGCCCCCTGTGACCCTTGTACCCTTGTTCCTGTTATACCTGATTCCTGATCACCCGGCTTGTACCTGTCTCTCCCTGCCTGCTGCCTGCCCTGACTACGGATCGCCTGACCATTCTCCTGCCTGACCCACTGTACTTCTGCTGCCCGCCTGTTGCCGACTCTGCCTGGACTTGACTCTGCTGAACTTCCGCACCTGTACCGGATCCAATACCCATCAGCGGATCCCTCTGCTGGGACTTGTCCCCACTGGACTACAATACACCTTCCCCGCTGTTGCTGCCTCATCTGCTTCCTGCATCTTCACCTGCCTATTGGGTCTGCCAGCCTGCACCTGCTTCCCTACGCTGTCCGGGACCTCTGGAGCTCTTCTCAGCTCAGCACCAGCGCTGCAACCGGCACTCGTGCAACTCTGTACCCCCGAGCCCCCTGTCTGCTCTATCAGGGGTCTCGTGGTCAGAGGAGCAAGGGCAGCCACTCCTTGCACGTCGGGCTCGCCAACCAGGTACGTGACAAGAGCTCTGGGGGGCAGCTGCAGCACAGGTTTTTCATCTTAATGCATAGAATGGAGAATAGCAGATTTAGGCGTAATGATAGGAAACAGTCCTGCTCCCAAACGTAACACTTTTGTTCACCACTCCCGCCGGAGTGGGTTCAGTGTACCCGGACAGGCCTCTCTCACTGACCTGGCATCCAGAGTATCACTCAGAAAATTATAGGAATAAGTCTCTGCCACAGACCCTCCTTGGTGAACTTGAACTTAGGAGAAAGTCTCTGCCACAGACCACTCTCTGGGTGGAATTCTTGGAGATGTGCCATCTTGGATAAGTTACGTCTGGATCGCCTTAAACTTGTCGCCCAGGTACCGACTGACAGGTGACCAGTCCCGCAGTGTCCGGGTTACCTGTGATACCTGGTGGTTTCGTCCAAGCCCTATTGGACCGCCAGCCTCTCAATGGCGCTCCTCAGACCAACTCCCCCACCGAACAGCACACAGCTTGGGATCTTCAAAAAGGGGAACCCAGCCACTCACTGGATCCCTATCGCTGGTTCAGATGCTCCGGGGCAACATGGTCCCGGAACCAAGAACACCGCGTAGCACGCATGCCCCAGCCACGTAGGCCATAGCGCCGGGGCGCCGTGATGTGGCCACCCTAAAGGTGGGTGCCACACTGGACGAAGAAGACCCAGTACAAAGGCGTCTGTCCCATAAATACCCCCTCCCAGCATGCACAACGAGGACAAACCCTCGCCATTGGCTGCTGGGAAGAGCACCCAAACCTCAACTCCACTGCTGCCACCTACAGTACCAGGGTTGGAAGAACACCCCAGCACAGCAGAATGGCACACAGCACAGCCAAGCTGAGACAGAGACCGCAATTTGCCACTAACAATGAGGATCAGAGTCTAACTATACTCTGATCTACATTTAAATTTGACTAGCACTAGTACTGCAGAGTACGTGGGCGCTACAAGTGTAAAGAAACAAAGGCCGTTATTTCTAAGAAGAGTGGCACAATCTTCGTAATGGAAGATTAATGTCACCTTGTCGAGTCTATCTCTTTGTCACAGACACAACAGTTTGGTAATGGTTGGTTGGTTCCAGTACACAGCACCTCTGTCTGTCTCTGTACTCAGGAAGAGAAGAGTTACATAACATTCCGTGTACACCGTCCCCTCCATTAGCTTTTAAAGTGCCCCCTGCCAATGACAGGCAGGAAATTACAAATGCGATGTTGAAATGTGGCCTTGTTGAGGAGTTGACACCAGGGTAATCGATGCCTTGTTTCCTGTTTTTACTGAAAATTCTTTGTGGGCTTAAACATCCTAGTAAAAATGTTCTGGCAGCTTTACAAAACTCACACATTAAGGACAGCAGTGAAAGGCAGAGGACGTTTCATGAAGCTGCCAAACTATGGCTCTGGCTTTCATACCACTTGTATAAGTCATAGACAATGGAATAAGATATGCTTTAACCTCCTGTGAATGGACCTTGTGAGGTCATCATGCCGTCGTTATCGCAGTGGAAACTCTACAGCAGTAGCTCATCAATGTGAAAAGAGTTTAAAAATCTTTCCCCTGAGGCCCCGTACACACGACCGAACATGTCTGCTGAAACTGGTCTGCGGACCAGTTTCAGCAGACATGTTCGGTCGTGTGTACGGCCGACTGGACAAATGTCCGGCGGATCGGACAGGTTTCCAGCAGACAAATGTTTCTTAGCATGCTAAGAAACATGTCCGCTGGAAGCCTGTCCGTCGGACATGTTCGGTCGTCTGTACGACTTACCGGACATGTCCGCTCGGCCGAAAGCCCTCGCATGCGTCAAAGTGATTCGACGCATGCGTGGAAGCATTGACCTTCCAGGGTCGCGCACGTCGCCGCGTCATCGTCGTGACCATAGGTGTGCACAGCCTTCGGCATTAGGGTGTGCACCCCGAAGCTCAAACACACTCTACCGATCACTCACGATGTTCATTTAGAAAAGGAAGGGGCCGATAAATGGCATATTTACTGGCCCCTTCCCCCACTCATCCTAAAACAACCACAGCAACAACAGGTGGGAGAGGAGGGAAGCCGGCAGTGCTGTGGGGGGAAGGTGGGGGAGCCAGGTCAGTAGGGGGAATCTGTTTTGCACAGGGTGATTAGGGTGTGCCTGGGCACACCCTGTGCGCACGCCTATGGTCGCGACACGTCACCGCGTTTGTTTTCCGCTGGGATTTTGGTCTGATGGTGTGTACAGCCATCAGACCAAAATCCGGCAGCGGAAATGTCCGATGAAAACGGACCGTTTTCATCGGACAGATGCGCTGGTGTGTACGGGGCCTTATTGGACTCACCATATTAGATTAGAACACTCATGTTTTCACTTTTACTATTCAAGTAGATCTAAACCTAATCACTTCTCAATACAATCTTACTTAAAGTGGAGGTTCACCCAAAAAAATCAATTTTTAACATTAGATTGAGGCTAATTACGGGAAGCAGAATCGGGTGTTTTTTTTTTAAATCAATACAGTGCTTACCGTTTTAGAGATAGATGTTCTCCGCCGCTTCCGGGTATGGGCTGCGGGACTGGGCGTTCCTATTTGATTGACAGCCTTCCGACCGTCGCATACATCGCGTCACGAGTTTCCGAAAGTAGCCGAACGTCGGTGCGCAGGCGCCGTATAGAGCCGCACCGACGTTCGGCAACTCGTAACGCGCTGTATGCGACCGTCGGAAGGCTGTCAATCAAATAGGAACACCCAGTCCCGAAGACCATACCCGGAAGCGGCGGAGAATATCTATCTCTAAAACGGTAAGTACTGTATTGATTTTAAAAAAAACACCCGATTCTGCTTCCCGTAATTAGCCTCAATGTAATGTTAACATTTTTTTTTCGGGTGAACCCCCGCTTTAAGCCTTAAAATACTAAGGTTGTGCCTTTACACGTACATGAACTTTAATGGCATCCCAGCCTCGTACACACGACAGGAGAAGATCAGCAACTAAGGCAGCCCATAGACAGTGCAAATTTCTTGGTTGCAGGAGAGAAATTTCCCCCATCAACACAGACCGTGTTGACAGGGGAAGCCCTTCTACCGAGCAACTGTCTTCTCAGGCGGGGGCAGGCGGGGGAAGCTGTCCTCACCGGGAGAAGGTGGTGATTATCACTAGTGGCTATAGCAGTCACTTGCAAAAATCAGAAGCGAATTCAGTAGGCTGGTTGTACCCAAGTTCATTGATCAATCAACTTCAGCCTTCCCATTAATGGTTTGAATCTTGGCCAATTCCTGCTGAACCGGCTGAGATTCGAACTTTATATGGCCGGTCTAAGATGTAAAAATGATTGGGAAATAAATTTAATGAAGGTGAAGGCTTAGTCTGGGGCCTGAAGGTGCAGATGTTGTATCAGATATGAGGTGTGAAGGTTCCTGCACTGTGGCTGATCTGAGGTCATGAATTAGGGATGATATGGGGTCTCAATGTGTAGGAATTGGAGCTGAGGTGTGGAAATGCAGGAATCTGGGCGGATCTAAGGTGTGAAGGTGCATGAGCTGAAGATGATCTTCGATCCGAAGGTGCAATAATTGGGACTGATCTGAGGCGTGAAGTTGCAGGAATTGGTGCCCATTTGAGATCTGAAGGTGCAGGAATTAAGGCTGATCTGAGCTCTGAAGGTGCAGGAATTGGTGCCCATTTGAGATCTGAAGGTGCAGGAATTAAGGCTGATCTGAGCTCTGAAGGTGCAGGAATTGGTGCCCATTTGAGATCTGAAGGTGCAGGAATTAAGGCTGATCTGAGCTCTGAAGGTGCAGGAATTGGTGCCCATCTGAGATCTGAAGGTGCAGGAATTGGGGCTCATCTAAGATCTGAAGGTGCAGGAATTGAGGCTGATCTGAGCTCTGAAGGTGCAGGAATTGGTGCCCATCTGAGATCTGAAGGTGCAGGAATTGGGTCTCATCTAAGATCTGAAGGTGCAGGATTTGAGGCTGATCTGAGCTCTGAAGGTGCAGGAATTGGTGCCCATCTGAGATCTGAAGGTGCAGGAATTGGGTCTCATCTAAGATCTGAAGGTGCAGGAATTGAGGCTGATCTGAGCTCTGAAGGTGCAGGAATTGGTGCCCATCTGAGATCTGAAGGTGCAGGAATTGGGTCTCATCTAAGATCTGAAGGTGCAGGATTTGAGGCTGATCTGAGCTCTGAAGGTGCAGGAATTGGTGCCCATCTGAGATCTGAAGGTGCAGGAATTGAGTCTCATCTAAGATCTGAAGGTGCAGGAATTGAGGCTGATCTGAACTCTGAAGGTGCAGGAATTGGGGCCCATCTAAGATCTGAAGGTGCAGGAATTAAGACTAATGTGAGGTGTGATTGTGCAGGAATTATTTTATAATAATACAGAGAACAAGGTTGCTAAAGCCTTGTACACACGATCGGACTTCCATCGGACTTTTCAGTGGATTTTTGTCCGAGGGGGGTTGGCCATGAACTTATTCTGCATACACACACGGCCCAACATTTTTAGCCAACATTCACCAAATCAGAGAAATATTGTGGTAAGAGGGGCTAGGGTAAGGTGACCAGATTTTTTAAATGAAATCCGGGGACATAATTAGTTTTTTCTAGTAATGGCGGCAATCAGCGGCTCTCTGCCCATGTTCCCCCCCGCCACCGCCCGCCTCACGGACTGTCAAGTCTTACTCTCTGGACCCCGGCTACTACTGGGTGGGGAGCGGAGGAAGATCACTCTGCCAGAGAAGGCAAGGAGATAGGCAGGCAGACGGCTGGCCAGGGCTTGAATCAAGGCAGAAGAACATGAGAGCGGAGCTGAATGGGCATGTACCCGAAACTGAAGAAATAGTCCCTCCGCTCTGACCAGCACGTGATCATCAGAAAGGGTCACAGATAATGTAAAAATAAAATACACCCCCCTAAGCTAGTAGGAGCGGCTGCACTGACTGTCTTTGAAATTCCCCCAGCCCCTGTTCAAAGCCAATCCGTGGAAAAAAACGGGGACAGACTTGGTCCGGGGACAGTGTCCTCAATCCGGGGACTGTCCCCGGAAACCGGGGATGTCTGGTCACCCTAGGCTAGGGGGCTAATGGCTGTAGGAGAGCAAAATGGAGGCGAAGACAAACTGGAGAGTATGTTTTTCTGTATTTGTGTAGTTACAACATATTTCTGAGGTGAACACCCTGTCTTTGACTTTCACCCACACAGTCTTTAAACTGAGGAAATTTCAATATCAGTGACAAGTGTTGCCGATTTCCATTGCTCCTCAAAAAAAAATTATCCTTCCTAGGGAGCATGGTGAGGTTATACCTTTCTTCCCATTTTCTACAATAACCCCATCCTAATCACACATATGACCAATTGCAGGGCCCTTAAGATTACCCAGCATCCTCTTCCTGCTAGCAAAGTCCTTGATGTGTTATTTTTTGATAACTCTCTGGCTCCGTTTCAAGCTGGAATATCTCTACAGCTTCCTGCTTTGTCCCTGAAAAGTGACTGTACCTCAAGGACAGAAGACACGAGAAACAAAGACAGTTTGGATAGTCACCATTGTGTGCTTTGTCCTCAGAAGACGCTTTTGAGCATTAGAAATATGCAAGGTTATTAAAGTGTTACTGAACCCAGGACCCTGCATTCACTATATCTGGTCTCCCACAATACACAGAACATAAAAAAGAGAATTATTTTAGTAAATATAAACAAAATACCTTTTCTCATCAGCAGTTAGAGCAGTCTTATGACACGATGAGTGTCTAATTTAAAGCGGAGGTTCACAAAAAAAGTGAACCTCCGCTTTTTGGATCCCTCCGGTGACACATTTGGCACCTTTCAGGGGGAGGGGGGTGCAGATACCTGTCTGAGACATGTATTTGCACCACTTCCGGGTCTGATCCCCGTGGGGAATCCAGCCTGTGATGTCACCCCCCCCCCCCCTCCCCGCTGTCTTCTGGGAAACACTGTTCCCAGGCGAGAGCGGGGACCAGTGACTGCGTGCCGCGATCCTCGCACATGCGCAGTAGGGAAACGGGCAGTGAAGCTGTCAGGCTTCACTTCCTGACTCCCTCACCAAGGATGGCGGCGGAAGCAGCCGAGGACCGATCGATTGCTCAGCCTCGGCTGCTGACATCGCGGGCGCGCTGGACAGGTAAGTGTCCATTTTTTAAAAGTCAGCAGCTGCAGTATTTGTAGCTGCTGACTTTTAAAAACAAAATCGTCAGAACCCCTGCTTTAAAGCTTGTAAGAGGAATTTTCATTCTCCTGTGATTGTCCTATGAGAATGCAGGGCCCCCGACCCTCTGTCTGGACAGTGCTGATTTGGCCCTGTGCTGATCACATGCACCCTCCCAAGAAAAAGAAAAAAGCTCTCTTGCAATACACACCAAACTGAGCATGTGCAGTCTGTCCCCTGGCTCTGTAAATATCAGGAAATGTATTGGAGTCAGTGGAAGAAGGGGATGATCAGAGAAGACAGGATCGAACAGCCTTTTTACACAATGAAGAGAATTAACCCCTTCCACAGTGAGTATAACAAGCATGCTTTACTGCAGATACAGACTGGTTTTACTGTTGTGGGTTTAGTAACACTTTAAGTATTACACGGAATTTACAGAGAATATTCACAATTTAAAATAGTTTACAGGATATGTGTGCTTTTAGGACAAACAGTCCCTACTCCGACCCTGCTGCTTTAAAGCGGTGGTTCATCCTAAAAAGCAAGTTTCTACCATGAAATCCAGCATACTAGCGTGAGCTACAGTATGCCTTTATTTTTTATTTTTTCGCCGTACTCACTGTTTAATCCCGTAGTTAAGTTTCAGACTCCCCGCGGGGAATGGGCGTTCCTATGCAGAGGGGAACATGATTGACGGCTGGCTATGGCGCGTCACGCTCCCCGAGTAGGACTCGGCTCTTCACGGCGCTATACGGCGCCTGCGCACAGACTAGGAGCTGACTGCGCAGGCGCCGTGAAGAGCCAAGTCCTATTTCGGCTATTTCCGGTAAGCGTGACGCGCCATAGCCGACCGTCAATCATGTTTCCCTCTGCATAGGAACGCCTACTAGTCTGAAACTTTACTACGGGATTAAACAGTGAGTACGGCGCAAAAAAATAAAATAAAGGCATACTGTAGCTCGCGCTAGTATGCTGGATGGCATGTTAGAAAAAATTATTTTTTTTAGGGTGAACCCCCGCTTTAAGTTCAACTCCCATAAAGAACCCTGATGCCTCGTACACGCGAGCGGTTTTCACGACGAGAAAACTGCCATTTTTTATATTGGTCGAAAACGATGGTGTGTACGCGGCATTAAAAAACGAATTTACCTGTAAAAGGGCTTCTTTGAGGCCCCGTACACACGACAGAGGAACTCGACGTGCTTGGCACGTCGAGTTCCTCGTCTCGTTTTGGGATGAAGCCGCCGAGGAGCTCGGCGGGCCGCCTTCTCCTATAGAACAACGCGGCCAACGAGAAAATAGAGAACATGTTCTCTATTTTCTCGTCGAGCTCCTCGGCGGCTCCATCGAGCCAAAACTGTACAGACGACAGAGATTCTCGGCAGAATCCGGGTTTTGACCGAGTTTCTCGGCGAATTCTGCCGAGAATCTCTGTCGTGTGTACGAGGCCTGACACTTTGGGCCCAGTTTGGAAATTTCCGCTTAGGGGTGTACTCACTTTTGTTGCCAGCAGTTTAGACATTAATGGCTGTGTGTTGAGTTATTTTGAGGGGACAGCAAATTTACACTGTTATACAAGCTGTACACTCACTACACAACATTGTAGCAGTGTGTTATTTATTCAGTGTTGTCACATGAAAAGGTATAATAAAATATTTACAAAAATGTGAGGGGTGTCCTCACTTTTGTGCGATACTGTATGCGGTAGCATGGCGTTAAAACTACGGCTGTGCTGTGCAGCCACATATATATGATCCTCTTGATCAAATGTGGGTATAGCATAGTGTATATGGAGGTTTTCAATTTGTGTGTTTTTTTTTTCTCTGTTGGTGTAACTGGATAGACTTTTGTCTTTTTTCAATCAGGTTAAAGTGTTACTAAACTCAAAACAGTAAAATCAGTCTGTATATGCAGTAAAGCATGCTTGTTATACTCACAGAGGAACCTAATGGGTTAATCCTCTGCATTGTGAAAAAAATCAGTTTTATCCTATCTTCTCTGATCCTCCCCTTCTCCCATTGTCCCCAATCCATCTGCTGATAAGACAGAGCCCTTGGAATCACTCTGCACATGCTCAGTTTGGTGTGTATTGCTAGAGTGTTTTTTTTTTCTCTTGGGAGGGTGTATGTGGTCGGCACAAGGCCAATCAGCACTGTCCAGACAGAGGGTTAGGGGTCCTGAAGCCTCATAGGACAATCAGAGGAGAATGGAAACTCTTCCTACAAGCTTTAACCAGACACTGATAGAAGTCATAAGACTGCTTTATACTGCTGATGAGAAAAGGTATTTAGCAGTTTATATTTATAAAATAATTGCATTTCCATGTTCTATGTCCTGTATGAGACCAGGTATAGTGAATGCAGGGTCCTGGGTTTGGTAACACTTTAACTATGTAACTATATATGCATATGGTTGGTGGTTAAAGCTGGGGTTCACCCTAAAAACGATTTTCTAACATTACATGCAGCTCACTCTCTACATTGACAGTATGCCGTTTGTTTTTGTTTGTTTTGCTGTACATACCTCGTACAGCTATTTTCTTCCGGGTAGGGCCTCCCGCGGGAGTGGGCGTTCCTATCCAGCAGGTGATTGACGTAATGACAAAAACGACCTCCCCCGTCGCATACAGCGCGTCACGAGTTGCCGAAAGAAGCCGAACGTCGGTGCACAGGCGCCGTATCGCGCCGACTCGCCGTTCAGCTTCTTTTGGCAACTCGTGACGCTCCTTATGCGACGGGGGGAGGTCGTTTTTGTCATCATGTCAATCACCTGCTGGATAGGAACGCCCACTCCCGCGGGAGGCCCTACCCGGAAGCCGGGGAAGAAAATGGCTGTACGAGGTATGTACAGCAAAAACGAAAAAACAAACGGCATACTGTCAATGTAGAGAGTGAGCTGGATGTAATGTTAGAAAATCGTTTTTAGGGTGAACCCCCGCTTTAAGGCAGCAGTGGGGGCTCTTAAAATTATACAGAATTTGAATAAAACCATTTTGGGCATTTTTAGTGGAAAAGTCATTATTTTGTCCAAGAAAATAACTCATGTTCTTGCTTGCATTTAACCGAAATTAGAATTACTAAAACAACAGCTGGAACCCTTCTGGTTCCTATGATCAATTATTTTTGCCTTCCTTACAGTAGCATATACATAAATCTATAGGGCAGTGATGGTGAACCTCGGCACCCCGGATGTTTTGGACCTACATTCCCCATGATGCTCATGCACTCTGCAGTGTAGTTGAGCGTCATAGGAAATGTAGTTCCAAAACAGCTGGGGTGCCAAGTTGGGTTGCCACCTGTCAGGGATTCACCCAGACAGTTTGGGTTTGGAATCATGCATCCGGGTTTCAGACTTCCTGAAACCCAGACACATTATTCAGACCAGACTATGACTTTGCGTTAGGGTTGCTCGCTGCAGTTTTGTCTAAGCAGGGTCTGCTGTTACACCCTCTTTCACACTGCCCAAAAATAGCACTAACCTAAAAATGACCCCACACACACACAGGGCGGGAGGTAGTATTCTACTTGTCCCACATCACCCTTAACGGAAATCTTTCAATAGTCTCCAAACTGAATTCGATCTGCCAAATCAGATGTATTTTAGGTATATCCAGCTCCGACATGCTTTTTCCGCTCCCAGTTCCCCCAAGATGATCTTTCTTTCACTGACAACCCCTTAATGGCGGCAATAAAGTACCCTGATCCTAGGAAACTGGTCTCTCATTTCCACACCATGCTGACACTCCCGAAGGCAACCACAGTGGCATATGCCCTGAAGTCTAGGTGGGAGGGGGAGTGGGGCTCACTGGAGGATGATGAATGGGGCGAAGCCCTGGACACATGTAAATTAGTATCCCCAAAACTGTCAGATCGAATGACGCAAATCTTCATCACACACAGGGCTTACCTTATGCCGCTTATGCCTAGTACACACGATAGGATTTATCCGCGGATACGGTCCTCCGGACCGTTTCCGCGGATAAATCCTCTGAGGATTTTGATCCGATGGAGTGTACACACCATCGGATCGAAATCCGCGCCGAATTCCCATCGCGATGACGTGTCGCGCCGCGATGATGACGCGGCGACGTGCGCGACGCTGTCATATAAGGAATTCCACACATGCGTCGAATCATTACGACGCATGGGAGGGATGGGTTCGGACGGATCGATCCGGTGAGTCTGTACAGACCACCGGATCGATCCGCTGGAGCCGATTCCAGCGGATAGATTTCTTAGCATGCTAAGAAATTTTTATCCGCTGGAAATCGGTCGGCCCGAAATATATCCGCAGATAAATATCCGCTGGATCGTACACACCAGCGGATCTATCCGCTGAAACCGATGCGCGGATCAATTTCAGCGGATCGATCCTCTCGTGTGTACGGGGCCTTAGAGTTTCTCGGTACAAAAGTAACCATCCTGCCACCTGCCCAATGTGTGGCCAAGTGGTGGGCACCTTCTACCATTTACTGTGGCAATGTCCCAAAATTCAGGCATTCTGGGAACAGGTTGTGCGTTTTTTTGCACAACACAACGGGCTCTCCCATAACAATGCAGCCAAAGCCGTGCCTCTTGGGTATTTTCCCGGAGCTTAACAAATTTACTAAAGTGTTCCTGAATGAAACGCTCTTTGCGGCACGGAAAGTCATAGCCAGGGTCTGGATGAGGCCCAATCCACCAGAGTTCTCGCAATGGATAGCGGAGGTCAATAATGTATTGCCCTACAAGAAACTGGTCTACTCCCATAGGGGGTGCCCCTCAAAGTACAACAAGATATGGGACAGGTGGCTCAAGGAATCTGCAACCTGTGTTTGATCGGGACTGAGCATAGTATGGCCTCCGGGTCTTCTTGGTTCTCCTACGGTCTACCCTGTTTCCCCGAAAATAAGCCCTACCCCGAAAATAAGACCTATCGTTATTTTTGGGGATGGCTGCAAAATAAGCCCTACCCCGAAAATAAACCCTAGTTAAAGTCGTCGTAAAAACATGTAATCCATTTTGTAAAAAGATTATATAATGTGCAGTGTGTCTCCTTTTTGTAACTTTGTTTTGGAAAATACCTTTCTTACAGTGCCGCTGGGCGCTCACGTGACCGGCTGGAGGTCTTCTCCTCTCCAACGTCAGCGGTCCCTTCCTCTGCAGTGCTCAGAGTGGAGAAGAAGAGCTACGGCGGGTCACTGTGCTGCCTATCATGCTTTAAAGGATCAGGATATATTCTATTCTTTTTGGGGTTACAACCACTCTAAGATCGTCATGATGACATGACTGTATTTAAATAAATGCAGATTATTGTATATACCATAAATAAATAAGACATTCCCTGAAAATAAGCCCTAGTGTGATTTTTGTAGCCAAAATTAATATAAGACCCGGTCTTATTTTCAGGGAAACACGGTATCTACACGGGGGGGGGGGGGGGGGATTGTGTGCTGCAGCGCAACATGTACACTGTATGGATACGACCAATTGTTAATGGTACCAACAACTAAGTCTTGAATAAATGCATACAATAATGGAGGATGTTGTTTCATGCCTTTATTGAGAGATACTGTTTGGTATGCACAATGTTTGTCAAGAAAGCCTGTTGTATGTATTCTTTCTTCTTGCTCAATAAAAAAGCATTTGTTATGAAAAAAAATTAAAATAATAAAAGATAACGATAGGAGTTTTTACATTTTAATGTGTGGATTTATTTTAAAGACAACAAATATAAACCAGACTGATGTGTTGAGGGCTCCGTTGGGCATCTCGTGGGCATGAAGAGGCGCTTTGGATAAAATCCAACAGACACATGAAAAAAAAGCAGAAGCAACAATGAAATGTTGGAAAACCATAAAAAGTTTATTTTATCATGAGATCTGAGATGGACAGTCAGGGATTCTAACAGGCCCCCTTCATCAAGGCTTAAAGCGGAATTAAACTCTGCTGGGCCATATTCTTAAATAAAGTAGGCGGGCGGCGCGTAAGCCATTTACACTCCGCCGCCCCAACCTACAGGAGCAAGTGCTGTATTCCCCAAACACTTGCTCCGTAGTTTGGGGCGGCGGAGTGTAATTGGCCCGGCGTATCCCCGCGTATATCCAAGGGGGCGGCTTCTATTTAAATTAAGCGCGCCCCCGATTCTAACGAACTGCGCATGCGCCGGGCTTAAAATAGCCCAGTGCGCATGCTCCAGTTCTCGGCGTAAAACGTCAATGACGCCGACGTGTGCGTCATTGACGTAAAGTCGAATTCAAGAACGACTTAGTAAAACGACGTACCCGACGGGAAAACACGACTCGGACCCGACGCCATACTTAACATGGCCTACGTGGGACTGGCGTAAGGTTACCCCTCATATAGCAGGGGTAACCTTACGCCTACGCAAACGACGCAAATTTGTTCGGGAATCGGCGTATCAGGCTCATTTGCATAAACAAATGAGACCTGAACGTAAACGCCACCTAGTGGCCGGCGGAGTAATTACAATTAAGATCCGACAGTGTAAGTGACTTACACATGTCGGAACTTCAGCGTATCTATGCGAAAATTATTCTACGAATCACTTGCATAGATACACTGGCCAAAAAAGAGAGATACGATGGAGTATCCTGAGATACTCCATCGTAACTTTACTCAGAATATGGCCCTGCTATGTTTTTTAAAAAAATATGGGCCCCCAGGAGGTTTATAATGTGCTAGTATGCACCCCATATTAGTACATTATAGCAGACTTACCTGTCAAACAAAGCCCTCCAGCCATGCCCTTCTCCTGGTCTTCCTTTTGGGTTCGCTCTGTTCTGTTGACACTCCAAAAACATGCTGGTAGGTTAATTGGATCCTGTCCAAAATTGGCCCAGTATATATGTGTGTATGACTGTGTGTCCCAAGCGTGTCGAGATCCTACGGGGTAAGTGACCGCACCAGCCAGGAAGACACTGGATGCAAAAAGCGCCTAGAGGTGATTCAGTCTGCATGTGTAGCGCTATACAAGTCATTCATTCATTCATTCACCATAATGACCTCACTCCCCCTCATAGGCACGGTAGGGTTGCCACCTCATCGCTTTAAACTCGAACACATATGAATGACACAGGTTCTGAGGCTTATTTAATGCAGGTAAGACACCAAGCGAGTTTATTCAGCCACAGAACCTGTGTAATTAATATGTGTTCAGTTTTAAAGGGATGAAGTGGCAACCCTAACGCACTGGAGTCATATCATGATGGCACAGAGACATGACCCCCATCGAATAATGCACCCTGTACTGCGCAGGCGCAGCGCTTGCACAGTACGGAGCACTACAGAGCCGCCGAAAGTCTCCGAACATGAACAGCTGTACACGGCGCCTGCGCAAAGAAGACGATATTGTGCCACACGCTCACGCACGCTCCCGATGCTCGTGCAACTCTGCAAGGGGCGGGTGTATTATAAATCTGCCCCTTTGAGAAATCCACCCCCATCGTATCAGCTCTACCCATCATAATTTCTTCTGTAGGCATCGGTTCCTTGCAGAGTTCAATCAATAATACACCCTCCCCTTGCAGAGTTGCACAAGCATTGGGAGCCTGCGTGAGCGTGTGGCACAATATCGTCTTCTTTGCGCAGGCGCCGTGTACAGCTGTTCCTGTTTGGAGACTTTCGGTGGCTTCGTAGTGCTCAGTACTGCGAAAACACTGCGCCGTACGGGGCGGGCATTATTAGACGGAGGTAATTTCTCGTCACAACACCGGCAGGGAGAAGGGTTTATGAAAGAAGAGACCGATGGGGTCTCTTCTATCATAAAAACTCTACCTGTCAGCAGTCCTTACATTTTTTATAGTTTAATTGCACTTTAAGATTGCTGTTAGGAATGTGGATGGTCTCAGACAATTATGCGCACTAAAATCTCAGTACTAGGAGCGGGCTATACACATGTATTAAGAGCAGGCCATATACATAAGTGTATTCAGCAAAGTAATTTCCTGATATTTTTCCATCCCTGAAGACTTGCATAAGAAAGACATTTATGATGATGAAACCTGCTACCTTGTACCTGCACTTTACACCAAGAGGTTAAAGGAGCAACTAAGTAATCATCAGATTGGTGCTTCTGGCCCCTGTAATGTGTTTAATTAACGTGTTTGCTTAAAAGATGTCATCGCCTAGGGATGAATTTATGAGGGAATTGACTTTTCCTGTGCTTTTACCCAATTAGTACAAATTGGCACCACGGATGCTCCCATTAATCTTACTGGTGTGTTTTAATTGGCCTGATCGTTAAGAGGTTTATTAAGCTGTCTGTGCGAGAAACACTCTGCCGGGTATGGAAAAAGTGAAACATTTCTAGAATATGCCACGTACTGGCTGCCCTTGTAAACAAACCCAAATATTAGATTGTAAGCTCTTAGAAGCAGGGCGCTTCTAACCCGCTTGTATTGAATTGTATTGAAACTGTACTGCCCCCTTAATAGTGTAAAGCACTGAGCAAACTGTTGGTGCTGCTATATAAATGTGAAGTGGTCTATCAACAATTAAATCTGTATTCAGCTTTGCAGGTACACTCAACACACATTGGTTGATGTAGCTGAGTTGAACACACATGGGTTGATGTAGCTGAGTTGAACACACAGTCCCCCTAGCCGCGGAATTTGAATTCCGCTGGGGGATTTACGATCCGCTGCCGCAAGTTTGGAGGTAAGTGGTTTGTGAATTACCCACTTGCCTCGCAAACTTGCGGGAGCGGATCTTAAATCAGGTAGATCGAGCGGATCTAAAGATCCGCTGATCTACGTGAATCTGGCCCAAGAAATGTAAATTCACCTCCAACTACAGCTTCACTTCGGCTTCAATATGAAGTGGTCTATCAACAATTAAATCTGTATTCAGCTTTGCAGGTACACTCAACACACATTGGTTGATGTAGCTGAGTTGAACACACATGGGTTGATGTAGCTGAGTTGAACACACATGGGTTGATGTAGCTGAGTTGAACACACATGGGTTGATGTAGCTGAGTTGAACACACATGTATTGATGTAGTTGGGTTGAACACACATGGATTAATGTAGTTGGATTGAGCACACAAGGGTGGATGTAGTTAGGTTGAACACACATAGGTTTAGGTAGTTGGGTTGAGCACACGAGGGTTGATGTAATTGGGTTAAACCAGTGTTTCTCAACTCCAGTCCTCAAGGCGCCACAACAGGTCATGTTTTCAGGCTTTCCATTATTTTGCACAGGTGATTTGATCAGTTTCACTGCCTTAGTAATTACCACAGCCGTTTCATCTGAGGGAAATCTTGAAAACATGACCTGTTGGGGCTCCTTGAGGACTGGAGTTGAGAAACACTGGGTTAAACACACATAGGTTGATGTAGTTGGGTTGAGAAGACAAGGGTTGATGTGGTTGGGTTCAACACAAAAGGGTTGATGTAGTTGAGTTACATACCATTGGTTGATGTATTTGGTTTGAACACACAAAGGTTTGATGTAGTTGGATTGAGCACACATGGGTTGATATAGTTAGGTTGAACACACATAGGTTGATGTAGCTGGGTTGAGCATGCATGGGTTCATGTAGTTGGGTTGAAAACATATGTGTTGATGTATTTGGGTTGAACACACATGGGTTAATGTAGTTGGATTGAGCACACGTGGGTTGATATGCGGCTTCGTTTGGGGTGCCAAACAGCTGGCGGACATGCCGGATGGTCGCTCCGTTCTCCTGGTGGGATGGGAGACCGGCAGAAGGTGATGGGGGGGGGCCATGACATCCTTATGATAACTCTTTATGATAACGGCGACATCCCCTCCCACTCCTTATGATAACGGCCACATCCCCTCCCACTCCTTATAACGGCCACATCCCCTCCCACTCCTTATGATAACAGCCACATCCCCTCCCACTCCTTATGATAGCAGCCACATCCCCTCCCACTCCTTATAACGGCCACATCCCCTCCCACTCCTTATGATAACGGCCACATCCCCTCCCACTCCTTATGATAACAGCCACATCCCCTCCCACTCCTTATGATAGCGGCCACATTCCCTCCCACTCCTTATAACGGCCACATCCCCTCCCACTCCTTATAACGGCCACATCCCCTCCCACTCCTTATAAACGGCCACATCCCCTCCCACTCCTTATAACAGCCACATCCCCTCCCACTCCTTATAATAACGGCCACATTCCCTCCCACTCCTTATGACAACGGCCACATCCCCTCCCACTCCTTATGATAACGGCCACATCCCCTCCCACTCCTTATGATAGCGGCCACATCCCCTCCCACTCCTTATAACGGCCACATCCCCTCCCACTCCTTATAACGGCCACATCCCCTCCCACTCCTTATAAACGGCCACATCCCCTCCCACTCCTTATAACGGCCACATCCCCTCCCACTCCTTATGACAACGGCGACATTCCCTTCCACTCCTTATGATAACGGCCACATCCCCTCCCACTCCTTATCATAACGGCCACATCCCCTCCCACTCCTTATTATAACGGCCAACCAGCTCATTAGCCGCATATTGGTTGTCATCATAATATAGCAGACTGCTGGCTCTAAAAAATGGTACCGGGGTGATGCCTGCACCCCCCCAGTATAACTACTTCAAGCAAATGATTTTTTGTGAAGTGGTTAAAGTAGAAGTCCATGCTAAAACTAAAATCCCTGCATCTATAGACACCAGGGATCTAACACTAACCTCTCTATCCCTGTAAAGAAAAAAGATCAGTATACATATAATTTTTAAAGCCGATTTGAGCTGTCAGCCGTCGCTGAGTCACCCACACAGCGACACAGCCGACAACGGAAGCCCCATAGTGACGTCACTTCCCATTCATTTCCCAGCCGTTGTCGGCCGTGTCCTCTGTAGATCACTAGAGATCAAGTCGGATCGGGTTAAAAAAAAAAAAAAAGGAATTGTATACTGATTTCTTATTTACAAGGCTTGAAAGGTTAGTCTATAGATGCAGGGATTTTAGTTGTTGCATGGACTTTCACTTTAAATACCTCCAAAAGAAAGCTCTGTTTGTGTGGGGGAAAAAAAATATGTATTTCGTAGCATGAAGGTGCAATTGTCATTCAAAGTGCGACAGCGCTGAAAATAGGCATGGGCAGAAAGGGGGTAAAAGTGCCTGGTAGGCAAGTGGTTAAAGTAGATTTTCCCAGAGTGGAGAGAGGGGGAAGATGGGGGGAGGGCAGAGTGGAGAGAGGGGGAAGATGGGGGGGAGGGCAGAGTGGAGAGAGGGGGAAGATGGGGGGGAGGGCAGAGTGGAGGGAGGGCAGAGTGGAGAGAGGGGAAGATGGGAGGGAGGGCAGAGTGGAGAGAGGGGAAGATGGGAGGGAGGGGAAGATGGGGGGGAGGGCAGAGTGGAGGGAGGGGAAGATGGGGGAGGGCAGAGTGGAGAGAGGGGGAAGATGGGGGGGAGGGCAGAGTGGAGAGAGGGGAAGATGGGGGGGGAGGGCAGAGTGGAGAGAGGGGGAAGATGGGGGGAGGGCAGAGTGGAGAGAGGGGAAGATGGGAGGGAGGGGAAGATGGGGGGGAGGGCAGAGTGGAGGGAGGGGAAGATGGGGGAGGGCAGAGTGGAGAGAGGGGGAAGATGGGGGGGAGGGCAGAGTGGAGAGAGGGGAAGATGGGGGGGAGGGCAGAGTGGAGAGAGGGGGAAGATGGGGGGAGGGCAGAGTGGAGAGAGGGGAAGATGGGGGGGAGGGCAGAGTGGAGAGAGGGGAAGATGGGGGGGAGGGCAAAGTGGAGAGAGGGGAAGATGGGGGAAGGGCAGAGTGGAGAGAGGGGGGAAGATGGGGGGAGGGCAGAGTGGAGAGAGGGGGAAGATGGGGGGAGGGCAGAGTGGAGAGAGGGGGAAGATGGGGGGGAGGGCAGAGTGGAGAGAGGGGAAGATGGGGGGCAGGGCAGAGTGGAGAGAGGGGGGAAATGGGGTGGAGGGCAGAGTGGAGAGAGGGGGAAGATGGGGGGAGGGCAGATGGGGGGAGGGCAGAGTGGAGGGAGGGCAGAGTGAAGAGAGGGGAAGATGGGGTGGAGGGCAGAGTGGAGAGAGGGGGAAGATGGGGAGGGAGGGCAGAGTGGAGAGAGAGAGGGAAGATGGGGGGGGAGGGCAGAGTGGAGAGAGGGGAAGATGGGGGGAGGGCAGAGTGGAGAGAGGGGAAGATGGGGGGGAGGGCAGAGTGGAGAGAGGGGAAGATGGGGGGGAGGGCAGAGTGGAGAGAGGGGAAGATGGGGGGAGGGCAGAGTGGAGAGAGGGGGAAGATGGGGGAGGGCAGAGTGGAGAGAGGGGGAAGATGGGGGAGGGCAGAGTGGAGAGAGGGGGAAGATGGGGGGGAGGGCAGAGTGGAGAGAGGGGAAGATGGGGGGCAGGGCAGAGTGGAGAGAGGGGGAAAATGGGGTGGAGGGCAGAGTGGAGAGAGGGGGAAGATGGGGTGGAGGGCAGAGTGGAGAGAGGGGAAGATGGGGGGGAGGGCAGAGTGGAGAGAGGGGAAGATGGGGGGCAGAGTGGAGAGAGGGGGAAAATGGGGTGGAGGGCAGAGTGGAGAGAGGGGGAAGATGGGGTGGAGGGCAGAGTGGAGAGAGGGGAAGATGGGGGGGAGGGCAGAGTGGAGGGAGGGCAGAGTGAAGAGAGGGGAAGATGGGGTGGAGGGCAGAGTGGAGAGAGGGGGAAGATGGGGAGGGAGGGCAGAGTGGAGAGAGAGAGGGAAGATGGGGGGAGGGCAGAGTGGAGAGAGGGGGAAGATGGGTGGAGGGGAGAGGGGGAGGGCAGAGTGGAGAGAGGGGGAAGATGGGGAGGGGGGGGGGCAGAGTGGAGATAGGGGGAAGATGGGGGGGGAGGGCAGAGTGGAGGGAGGGCAGAGTGGAGAGAGGGGAAGATGGGGGGAGGGCAGAGTGGAGAGAGGGGGAAGATGGGGGGGAGGGCAGAGTGGAGAGAGGGGGAAGATGGGGAGGGGGGGCAGAGTGGAGATAGGGGGAAGATGGGGGGGGGAGGGCAGAGTGGAGAGAGGGGAAAGATGGGGAGGGGGGGCAGAGTGGAGATAGGGGGAAGATGGGGGGGAGGGCAGAGTGGAGAGAGGGGGAAGATGGGGAGGGGGGGGGGCAGAGTGGAGATAGGGGGAAGATGGGGGGGGGAGGGCAGAGTGGAGGGAGGGCAGAGTGGAGAGAGGGGAAGATGGGGGGAGGGCAGAGTGGAGAGAGGGGGAAGATGGGGGGGAGGGCAGAGTGGAGAGAGGGGGAAGATGGGGAGGGGGGGCAGAGTGGAGATAGGGGGAAGATGGGGGGGGGAGGGCAGAGTGGAGAGAGGGGAAAGATGGGGAGGGGGGGCAGAGTGGAGATAGGGGAAGATGGGGGGGAGGGCAGAGTGGAGAGAGGGGGAAGATGGGGAGGGGTGGCAGAGTGGAGAGAGGGGGAAGATGGGGGGGAGGGCAGAGTGGAGAGAGGGGGAAGATGGGGGGGAGGGCAGAGTGGAGAGAGGGGAAGATGGGGGGCAGGGCAGAGTGGAGAGAGGGGGAAAATGGGGTGGAGGGCAGAGTGGAGAGAGGGGGAAGATGGGGGGAGGGCAGAGTGGAGAGAGGGGAAGATGGGGGGAGGGCAGAGTGAAGAGAGGGGAAGATGGGGTGGAGGGCAGAGTGGAGAGAGGGGAAGATGGGGGGGAGGGCAGAGTGAAGAGAGGGGAAGATGGGGTGGAGGGCAGAGTGGAGAGAGGGGAAGATGGGGAGGGAGGGCAGAGTGGAGAGAGAGAGGGAAGATGGGGGGGAGGGCAGAGTGGAGAGAGGGGGAAGATGGGGAGGGGTGGCAGAGTGGAGAGATGGGGAAGATGGGGGGGAGGGCAGAGTGGAGAGAGGGGAAAGATGGGGGGGGGGGCAGAGTGGAGATAGGGGGAAGATGGGGGGGAGGGCAGAGTGGAGAGAGGGGGAAGATGGGGAGGGGTGGCAGAGTGGAGAGAGGGGAAGTTGGGGGGGAGGGCAGAGTGAAGAGAGGGGAAGATGGGGTGGAGGGCAGAGTGGAGAGAGGGGAAGGGAGGGCAGAGTGGAGAGAGAGAGGGAAGATGGGGGGGAGGGCAGAGTGGAGAGAGGGGGAAGATGGGGAGGGGTGGCAGAGTGGAGAGATGGGGAAGATGGGGGGGAGGGCAGAGTGGAGAGAGGGGAAGATGGGGGGCAGGGCAGAGTGGAGAGAGGGGGAAAATGGGGTGGAGGGCAGAGTGGAGAGAGGGGGAAGATGGGGGGAGGGCAGAGTGGAGAGAGGGGAAGATGGGGGGAGGGCAGAGTGGAGAGAGGGGAAGATGGGGAGGGAGGGCAGAGTGGAGAGAGAGAGGGAAGATGGGGGGAGGGCAGAGTGGAGAGAGGGGGAAGATGGGTGGAGGGGAGAGTGGAGAGAGGGGGAGGGCAGAGTGGAGGGAGGGCAGAGTGGAGAGAGGGGGAAGATGGGGAGGGGGAGGGCAGAGTGGAGGGAGGGCAGAGTGGAGAGAGGGGAAATATGGGGGGGGGGCAGAGTGGAGAGAGGGGAAAGATGGGGGGGGGCAGAGTGGAGAGAGGGGAAATATGGGGGGGGGCAGAGTGGAGAGAGGGGAAAGATGGGGGGGGGGCAGAATGGAGAGACGGGGGTTCTGAGTAAAAAAACATGTTCTCTTGTTACTTGTCCTGGGGGATGGGGGAGGAGTTCTGTCATGAACTTACAACAAGATGTGATAACGGTGGTGTTCAGTTATCCTCCTGGGGGGGTCCCGGAAGAGCTCTGTGCGGACGTCCATGTGGGGGAGGGGGTCCCGGTTCCTGGGGAAGGGGGTCCCGGACGTCCTTGTGGGGGAGGTGTACCTAGAAGAAGCGAATTACAGACAAATTCTCTTTATTATAATGAGATTTCCTCCCTGAGCAGTGAAATGTCTGTTTCCTCTGAGCCCGATCCATGTAAAATATAACGCCATAAATCCATAAACCAGCGGCCTGCTTTTAGTGTAGGATTGGGGTATAGAGGACACTGCCCCCCCAGGATTAGTGTAGGATTGGGGTATAGAGGACACTGCCCCCCAGGATTAGTGTAGGATTGGGGTATAGAGGACACTGCCCCCCAGGATTGGTGTAGGATTGGGGTATAGAGGACACTGCCCCCCAGGATTAGTGTAGGATTGGGGTATAGAGGACACTGCCCCCCAGGATTAGTGTAGGATTGGGGTATAGGGCACACTGCCCCCCAGGATTAGTGTAGGATTGGGGTATAGAGGACACTGCCCCCCAGGATTAGTGTAGGATTGGGGTATAGAGGACACTGCCCCCCAGGATTAGTGTAGGATTGGGGTATAGAGGACACTGCCCCCCCCAGGATTAGTGTAGTATTGGGGTATAGAGGACACTGCCCCCCAGGATTAGTGTAGGATTGGGGTATAGGGGACACTGCCCCCCAGGATTAGTGTAGGATTGGGGTATAGGGGATACTGCCCCCCAGGATTAGTGTAGGATTGGGGTATAGAGGACACTGCCCCCCAGGATTAGTGTAGGATTGGGGTATAGAGGACACTGCCCCCCAGGATTAGTGTAGGATTGGGGTATAGAGGACACTGCCCCCCAGGATTAGTGTAGGATTGGGGTATAGAGGACACTGCCCCCCCAGGATTAGTGTAGTATTGGGGTATAGAGGACACTGCCCCCCAGGATTAGTGTAGGATTGGGGTATAGGGGACACTGCCCCCCAGGATTAGTGTAGGATTGGGGTATAGAGGACACTGCCCCCCAGGATTAGTGTAGGATTGGGGTATAGAGGACACTGCCCCCCAGGATTAGTGTAGGATTGGGGTATAGAGGACACTGCCCCCCCAGGATTAGTGTAGGATTGGGGTATAGAGGACACTGCCCCCCAGGATTAGTGTAGGATTGGGGTATAGAGGACACTGCCCCCCCAGGATTAGTGTAGGATTGGGGTATAGGGGACACTGCCCCCCCAGGATTAGTGTAGGATTGGGGTATAGAGGACACTGCTCCCCAGGATTGGGGTATAGAGGACACTGCCCCCCCAGGATTAGTGTAGGATTGGGGTATAGAGGACACTGCCCCCCAGGATTGGGGTATAGAGGACACTGCCCCCCAGGATTAGTGTAGGATTGGGGTATAGAGGACACTGCCCCCCAGGATTAGTGTAGGATTGGGGTATAGAGGACACTGCCCCCCAGGATTAGTGTAGGATTGGGGTATAGAGGACACTGCCCCCCAGGATTAGTGTAGGATTGGGGTATAGAGGACACTGCCCCCCAGGATTAGTGTAGGATTGGGGTATAGAGGACACTGCCCCCCAGGATTAGTGTAGGATTGGGGTATAGGGGACACTGCCCCCCAGGATTAGTGTAGGATTGGGGTATAGGGGACACTGCCCCCCAGGATTAGTGTAGGATTGGGGTATAGAGGACACTGCCCCCCAGGATTAGTGTAGGATTGGGGTATAGAGGACACTGCCCCCCAGGATTAGTGTAGGATTGGAGTATAGAGGACACTGCCCCCCAGGATTGGTGTAGGATTGGGGTATAGAGGACACTGCCCCCCAGGATTGGTGTAGGATTGGGGTATAGAGGACACTGCCCCCCCAGGATTAGTGTAGGATTGGGGTATAGAGGACACTGCCCCCCCTGGATTAGTGTAGGATTGGGGTATAGAGGACACTGCCCCCCAGGATTGGGGTATAGGGCACACTGCCCCCCAGGATTAGTGTAGGATTGGGGTATAGAGGACACTGCCCCCCAGGATTAGTGTAGGATTGGGGTATAGAGGACACTGCCCCCCAGGATTAGTGTAGGATTGGGGTATAGAGGACACTGCCCCCCAGGATTAGTGTAGGATTGGGGTATAGAGGACACTGCCCCCCAGGATTAGTGTAGGATTGGGGTATAGAGGACACTGCTCCCCAGGATTGGTGTAGGATTGGGGTATAGAGGACACTGCCCCCCCAGGATTAGTGTAGGATTGGGGTATAGAGGACACTGCCCCCCCAGGATTAGTGTAGGATTGGGGTATAGAGGACACTGCCCCCCAGGATTAGTGTAGGATTGGGGTATAGAGGACACTGCCCCCCCAGGATTAGTGTAGGATTGGGGTATAGAGGACACTGCTCCCCAGGATTAGTGTAGGATTGGGGTATAGAGGACACTGCCCCCCCAGGATTAGTGTAGGATTGGGGTATAGAGGACACTGCTCCCCAGGATTAGTGTAGGATTGGGGTATAGAGGACACTGCCCCCCAGGATTGGTGTAGGATTGGGGTATAGAGGACACTGCCCCCCAGGATTAGTGTAGGATTGGGGTATAGAGGACACTGCCCCCCAGGATTAGTGTAGGATTGGGGTATAGAGGACACTGCCCCCCAGGATTGGTGTAGGATTGGGGTATAGAGGACACTGCCCCCCAGGATTAGTGTAGGATTGGGGTATAGAGGACACTGCCCCCCAGGATTAGTGTAGGATTGGGGTATAGAGGACACTGCCCCCCAGGATTAGTGTAGGATTGGGGTATAGAGGACACTGCCCCCCAGGATTAGTGTAGGATTGGGGTATAGAGGACACTGCCCCCCCAGGATTAGTGTAGTATTGGGGTATAGAGGACACTGCCCCCCAGGATTAGTGTAGGATTGGGGTATAGGGGACACTGCCCCCCAGGATTAGTGTAGGATTGGGTTATAGGGGATACTGCCCCCCAGGATTAGTGTAGGATTGGGGTATAGAGGACACTGCCCCCCAGGATTAGTGTAGGATTGGGGTATAGAGGACACTGCCCCCCAGGATTAGTGTAGGATTGGGGTATAGAGGACACTGCCCCCCAGGATTAGTGTAGGATTGGGGTATAGAGGACACTGCCCCCCCAGGATTAGTGTAGTATTGGGGTATAGAGGACACTGCCCCCCAGGATTGGTGTAGGATTGGGGTATAGGGGACACTGCCCCCCAGGATTAGTGTAGGATTGGGGTATAGAGGACACTGCCCCCCAGGATTAGTGTAGGATTGGGGTATAGAGGACACTGCCCCCCAGGATTAGTGTAGGATTGGGGTAGAGGACACTGCCCCCCCAGGATTAGTGTAGGATTGGGGTATAGAGGACACTGCCCCCCAGGATTAGTGTAGGATTGGGGTATAGAGGACACTGCCCCCCCCAGGATTAGTGTAGGATTGGGGTATAGGGGACACTGCCCCCCCAGGATTAGTGTAGGATTGGGGTATAGAGGACACTGCTCCCCAGGATTGGGGTATAGAGGACACTGCCCCCCCAGGATTAGTGTAGGATTGGGGTATAGAGGACACTGCCCCCCAGGATTGGGGTATAGAGGACACTGCCCCCCAGGATTAGTGTAGGATTGGGGTATAGAGGACACTGCCCCCCAGGATTAGTGTAGGATTGGGGTATAGAGGACACTGCCCCCCAGGATTAGTGTAGGATTGGGGTATAGAGGACACTGCCCCCCAGGATTAGTGTAGGATTGGGGTATAGAGGACACTGCCCCCCAGGATTAGTGTAGGATTGGGGTATAGAGGACACTGCCCCCCAGGATTAGTGTAGGATTGGGGTATAGGGGACACTGCCCCCCAGGATTAGTGTAGGATTGGGGTATAGGGGACACTGCCCCCCAGGATTAGTGTAGGATTGGGGTATAGAGGACACTGCCCCCCAGGATTAGTGTAGGATTGGGGTATAGAGGACACTGCCCCCCAGGATTAGTGTAGGATTGGGGTATAGAGGACACTGCCCCCCAGGATTGGTGTAGGATTGGGGTATAGAGGACACTGCCCCCCAGGATTGGTGTAGGATTGGGGTATAGAGGACACTGCCCCCCCAGGATTAGTGTAGGATTGGGGTATAGAGGACACTGCCCCCCCTGGATTAGTGTAGGATTGGGGTATAGAGGACACTGCCCCCAGGATTGGGGTATAGGGCACACTGCCCCCCAGGATTAGTGTAGGATTGGGGTATAGAGGACACTGCCCCCCAGGATTAGTGTAGGATTGGGGTATAGAGGACACTGCCCCCCAGGATTAGTGTAGGATTGGGGTATAGAGGACACTGCCCCCCAGGATTAGTGTAGGATTGGGGTATAGAGGACACTGCCCCCCAGGATTAGTGTAGGATTGGGGTATAGAGGACACTGCTCCCCAGGATTGGTGTAGGATTGGGGTATAGAGGACACTGCCCCCCAGGATTAGTGTAGGATTGGGGTATAGAGGACACTGCCCCCCAGGATTAGTGTAGGATTGGGGTATAGAGGACACTGCCCCCCAGGATTAGTGTAGGATTGGGGTATAGAGGACACTGCTCCCCAGGATTAGTGTAGGATTGGGGTATAGAGGACACTGCCCCCCAGGATTAGTGTAGGATTGGGGTATAGAGGACACTGCTCCCCAGGATTGGTGTAGGATTGGGGTATAGAGGACACTGCCCCCCAGGATTAGTGTAGGATTGGGGTATAGAGGACACTGCCCCCCAGGATTGGTGTAGGATTGGGGTATAGAGGACACTGCCCCCCAGGATTAGTGTAGGATTGGGGTATAGAGGACACTGCCCCCCAGGATTAGTGTAGGATTGGGGTATAGAGGACACTGCCCCCCAGGATTGGGGTATAGAGGACACTGCTCCCCAGGATTAGTGTAGGATTGGGGTATAGAGGACACTGCCCCCCAGGATTGGTGTAGGATTGGGGTATAGAGGACACTGCCCCCCAGGATTAGTGTAGGATTGGGGTATAGAGGACACTGCCCCCTATAATGCTGGGAAGTGCATCACTTTCTCTGACCAGTCTACCCAGAGGCACTAGGAAAGGTCTGCTGAATGTCACTTTCCCGGAAACATCCACAAATCTCTCCCCCATGTGTCGGATCCGTGGGCGTGTCGAAACCACTACTGGTACCGGGCTCCTGATACACGTCGGATTTGCGGGTCCCGAAAATCCCGCCTCCTCCTAGTACGCATGCGTCGGAAATCGCGGGTCACGCATGCGCAGTAGAGTCCCGGAAATCCCGCCTCCTAGTGCGCATGCGTCAGATTTGCGGGTCACGCATGCGCAGTAGAGTCATGTAAATGCCGCCACCCAGTGCGCATGCGTCAGAAATCGCGGGTCACGCATGCGCAGTAGAGTCCGGGAAATCCCGCCACCCAGTGCGCATGCGTCAGAAATCGCGGGTCACGCATGCGCAGTAGAGTCCGGGAAATCTCGCCACCCAGTGCGCATGCGTCAGAAATCGCGGGTCACGCATGCGCAGTAGAGTCCGGGAACTCCTGCCTCCTAGTACGCATGCGTCGGAAATCGCGGGTCACGCATGCGCAGTAGAGTCAGGGAAATTCCGCCTCCTAGTACGCATGCGTCGGAAATCGCGGGTCACGCATGCGCAGTAGAGTCCGGGAAATCCCGCCACCCAGTGCGCATGCGTCAGAAATCGCGGGTCACGCATGCGCAGTAGAGTCCGGGAAATCTCGCCACCCAGTGCGCATGCGTCAGAAATCGCGGGTCACGCATGCGCAGTAGAGTCCGGGAACTCCTGCCTCCTAGTACGCATGCGTCGGAAATCGCGGGTCACGCATGCGCAGTAGAGTCAGGGAAATTCCGCCTCCTAGTACGCATGCGTCGGAAATCGCGGGTCACGCATGCGCAGTAGAGTCCGGGAACTCCTGCCTCCTAGTACGCATGCGTCGGAAATCGCGGGTTACGCATGCGCAGTAGAGTCCGGGAAATCCCGCCTCCTAGTGCGCATGCGTCGGAAATCGCGGGTCACGCATGCGCAGTAGGTGGCGGGATTTCACGGACTCTACTGCGCATGCGTCAGAAATCGCAGGTCACGCATGCGCAGTAGAGTCATGTAAATCCCGCCACCCAGTGCGCATGCGTCGGAAATCGCGGGTCACGCATGCGCAGTAGAGTCCGGGAAATCCCGCCACCCAGTGCGCATGCGTCGGAAATCGCGGGTCACGCATGCGCAGTAGAGTCCGGGAAATCCCGCCACCTAGTGCGCATGCGTCGGAAATCGCGGGTCACGCATGCGCAGTAGAGTCCGGGAAATCTCGCCACCCAGTGCGCATGCGTCAGAAATCGCGGGTCACGCATGCGCAGTAGAGTCCGGGAACTCCTGCCTCCTAGTACGCATGCGTCGGAAATCGCGGGTCACGCATGCGCAGTAGAGTCAGGGAAATTCCGCCTCCTAGTACGCATGCGTCGGAAATCGCGGGTCACGCATGCGCAGTAAAGTCCCGGAAACCCGATTCCCGAATGTCTTTCTGTTTCTGTCGCCTCATAATCTGCTGTATGTTCGGTATGCGGTAAACACACACAGTGCGGCAATCACGTTACTCACATTACTCAATGCCTTCGTTTTTTAAACCTGGGGAGAGCAGGAGACGGCTAAAAAGATTCCGCCCCCAAATTGCTATGTTTCAATCTTCGGCGCCCTCTTGTGGTGGTCCCGATCCTCACACCCCCTGTGTACATTCAGATCTCTGTGTATTCCTAGGGACTGATCACATCTTTCATGTAGTGCAATGGAACTATCTGGCGTCTTTTATATTCAAAGAATTGTATATTTAAATTTGTAACTCGCTATTTATTAAATCCATCTCCAATCCAAAAAAAAGAAAGGTGATGACAGGGTGGGGGAGAGTGGCGGGGGGGGGGGGGGTGTCCATAGATAGCGCAGGAGTGCGCCCCATCTCTCCTGCACCCGTCAATCTCCTATACATAGCTTCATGCATGAATATATATATATTTAAAGCAAAAGATCACTTTTTTTTTTTTTTATCTTTTAGAGGATAGATTTGGGGTATTTGGGTGCTCTATTAGGGACTCCATGTGCCGGCCCCTAATCTACATGCAGGGCGCTGGATGCTGATTCCAATCTTTATTTTTATATATTTATTTAAAGCACATGATTAGAGCCAGAGGCTCTTATTGGCTTCAAAAAAAAGGTGAGCTCGTACGGGGAGATCCAGGAGATAACAGCCCTCATCGGAGTGATCTCTCGGCCGTATTAATACAGAGCCGATCGCGTAAGTACCACCTGCAGGGGGGGGGGGGGTTGGTTTGTTTGACACATCCCCCCTCCGCCCAGATTTCTCCATAAAGAGGACCTGTCATCAATTTTTTCTATTACAATTGATGTTTACATTCCTTCTAATAGGAGCAAATGTGATCCAAAAAAAATGAAAGGGACAGTGTAAAAAAAAAAAATGTGTTACATACTGAGTACAGTTTCAGGTAGCGCTCTGTATTGAATGCAGAGTTCAGGGGTGCACTACATACAAAGTGCCAAGTTCAGGGATGTGCTGTGTACAGAGTGCAGGGTTGAGGAGTTGCGCTACATACAAAGTGCCAAGTTCAGGGATGTGCTGTGTGCAGAGGGCAGGGTTGAGGAGTGCGCTACATACACAGTGCAAAGTTCAGGGATGGGATGTGCTGTGTACAGAGGGCAGGGTTGAGGAGTGCGCTACATACACAGTGCAAAGTTCAGGGATGGGATGTGCTGTGTACAGAGTGCAGGGTTGAGGAGTGCGCTACATACACAGTGCAAAGTTCAGGGATGGGATGTGCTGTGTACAGAGGGCAGGGTTGAGGAGTGCGCTACATACACAGTGCAAAGTTCAGGGATGGGATGTGCTGGGTACAGAGTGCAGGGTTGAGGAGTGCGCTACATACACAGTGCACAGTTCAGGGATGGGATGTGCTGTGTACAGAGGGCAGGGTTGAGGAGTGCGCTACATACACAGTGCAAAGTTCAGGGATGGGATGTGCTGTGTACAGAGGGCAGGGTTGAGGAGTGCGCTACATACACAGTGCAA
The DNA here is from genome assembly GCF_905171775.1 of Rana temporaria. Taxonomy (NCBI): domain Eukaryota; kingdom Metazoa; phylum Chordata; class Amphibia; order Anura; family Ranidae; genus Rana; species Rana temporaria. The sequence continues at coordinate 19,266,899 of NC_053499.1, read as the reverse complement.
AGTTCAGGGATGGGATTTGCTGTGTACAGAGTGCAGGGTTGAGGAGTGCGCTACATACACAGTGCAAAGTTCAGGGATGGGATGTGCTGTGTACAGAGGGCAGGGTTGAGGAGTGCGCTACATACACAGTGCAAAGTTCAGGGATGGGATGTGCTGGGTACAGAGTGCAGGGTTGAGGAGTGCGCTACATACACAGTGCACAGTTCAGGGATGGGATGTGCTGTTGTGCTGTCCCCCCATATGCAGCCATGTCCCCCCCATATCCAGCCATGCCCCCCCCCCATATCCAGCCATGTCCCCCCCATATGCAGCCATGTCCCCCCCATATCCAGCCATGTCCCCCCCCATATCCAGCCATGCCCCCCCCCCCATATCCAGCCATGTCCCCCCCATATCCAGCCATGTCCCCCCCATATGCAGCCATGTCCCCCCCATATCCAGCCATGTCCCCCCATATGCAGCCATGTCCCCCCATATCCAGCCATGCCCCCCCCCCATATCCAGCCATGTCCCCCCCATATCCAGCCATGCCCCCCCCATATCCAGCCATGTCCCCCCCATATGCAGCCATGTCCCCCCCCCCATATGCAGCCATGTCCCCCCCCCCCATATCCAGCCATGTCCCCCCATATACGCAGCCATGTCCCCCTTACCGTACATGCTGCCGTGCCGCCGCTTGGTTAATACGGACGGGGGAACATTACGGCTTTCATTTGAATAGCTGTAGTCTTTCGCGCCGGGCTGCGTATAGACACTCCCCCTTAGTCGGGATTGGACAGTTCACCCGAGCAAGGGGGAGTGTCTATACGCGGCGCGGCGGGAAACACTACAGCTATTCAAATGAAAGCCGTAATGTTCCCTGCCCGTATTAACCAAGCGGGGATGCGGCGTAGCGGCGGGATGCGGCGACGGTTTGGGAAAGTATTCTATTTCGGTATCAGGGGTATTTGCGGGAGTATCGGTATCGGGACAACCCTAGTTGTCGGCTTCTAGAAGTGAAATCCCGGGGTCCCAATTCATGCTGAGGATGTCCAGGGTGTGCCGGCTCTCAGTGAAGTTGTGCAGGCTAAGGAAATGAGTCAGTCATGAAAGGCGAGGGCATCCTCTGGGACGGCCTGTAATCAGTATTATCCCTTTACAATAATACTATTTCAGAGAGACAGCGGAACCAGAGCCCTACGTAGTCATGTAAACTGCTTCCTGTATTTGCCAAACAAAACTGCGCCTGGACTATTCAGCTGGGATGCCGCGATAACCGAGGATGAGGGCCGACAATGTCCGAGACCGCTATCAGCAGATGGCGCAAAGCAGATTCATAACGCTTGGCGTTACGGAGTTATTGAGGTCACCTATGAATCACTGTTCCCACTCACCAGTCCAGAATGGCGGGAGGTCAATGTATCCAGGGGCACAAAGAAATATTAAACTGATATTAAACTTTAAATATTAACCACTTCCATACCGGGCACGTATACACCTTCCCGCCCAGACCAATTTTTAGCTTTCAGCGCTGTTGCACTTTGAATGACATTTGCGCGGTCATGCTACACTGTACCCAAACTAAATTTTTTATCATTTTGTACCCACAAATAGAGCTTTCTTTTGGTGGTATTTGATCACCTCTGGGATATTTATTTTCTGCGAAAAAAAAATAAAAAAATTACCGAAAATTTTGAAAAAAAAAGTATTTTTTTGTTTCTGTTATAAAACATTGGCCCAGATTCAGGTAGAATTGCGCGATATTTGCGGGGGAGCAGGGCAAGGATTTTGCCCTGCGCCCCCGCAAATATTTTGCGCTGCCCTCGATTCACGGAGCAGTAGCTCCGTGAATTGCGAGGGCGCGCCGGCAAATTTGCCCGGCGTAAGCGCGCGCAAGTTAAATTATCCCGCCGGGGGCGGGAATCATTTAAATTAGGCGCGCTCCCGCGCCGAGCGTACAGCGCATGCTCCGTCGGGAAACTTTCCCGACGTGCATTGCGGCAAATGACGTCGCAAGGACGAGGTGACAGAGCCCTGCTGGGCTCTGAGGAAGAGGTCTCTGTCACCTCGAAACGCGTCAGCCAAGCAGCAACGCACCTCGCCATAGGCGGCATGGATGGGCACGGATAGGTGGCACAGATGGGCACAGATAGGCGGCACAGACGGGCACGGATAGGCGGCACGGACGGGCACGGATAGGCGGCACAGACGGGCACAGATAGGCGGCATGGATGGGCACTGATAGGCGGCATGAATGGGCACTGATAGGTGGCACGGATGGGCATAGATGGGCACTATTGTATGTGTTGTACTAATGGATGCCAATCAGTGCCAAACAATGCCTGCCAATCAGTGATGCCCATTGTGGGCACTGATTGGCATCCATTGCGGCACTGATTGGCATCCATTTTGTGTGTCCTCCTCATCCCTGGTGGTCTAGGGTGGCATCCTTTTTTTTTTTTTTTTTCACTGGTGGTCTATATCAGTGTTTCTCAACTCCAGTCCTCAAGGCGCCCCAACAGGTCATGTTTTCAGGATTTCCCTCAGATGAAACAGCTGTGGTAATTACAAGGCAGTAAAACGGATCAAATCACCTGTGCAAAATAATGGAAAGCCTGAAAACATGACCTGTTGGAGCGCCTTAAGGACTGGAGTTGAGAAACCCTGGTCTATATGCCCATCCCTGGTGGGCATCCCTGGTGGTCCAGTGGGCATCCTCGGGGGGGGGGGGGGGGCTGTGCTGATGATCGATCAGCACAAACCCCCCCTGTCACAGGAGCAGCCGATCGGCTCTCCTCTACTCGTGTCTGACAGACGCGAGTGAGGAAAAGCCGATTACCGGCTTTTCCTGTTTACATCGTGATCAGCCGTGATTGGACACGGCTGATAACGTGGTAAAGAGTCTCCGTGAGAGACTCTTTACCTTGATCGGTGTTGCGGGGTGTCAGACTGACACCCTGCAACAACGATCGCCGCGATGCGCGCCCCCGGGTGCGCGCAGCGGCTCAGAAACCTGAGGACGTCATATGACGTCCAGTCAGGATTCTACAACCACTTTGCCGACGTCAATTTGTCATTGGCGGGCGGCAAGTGGTTAAACCTACTGAGTAAGACCCCATACACACTATGCAACTCTTGTTGTCTGATTTTCTTTAGATTTACCAAAAGTGTGGGACCACCAGCTATGTGGGATAAAGATCTACACCCAGCAATCAGGAAGAGGTTAAATAGATATATTTTGATGATTATATTAAAGATATTTGATTGTGAACTTCCTGCAGTATCTGCCTATAGGAGATACCATCTATGTGTGTGACACTACATAGACATTTATCCGCCCATAGACTAGCAAGATAACAGACCTCAAATGCAGGCTAAAGCCTGGTACACACTATAGTTTTTTTTGGGTTGAACAAAAAAAAAACTGTTAGCTACGGTCGGGAGCCGCTGTACTAACTATGCAAAGTTAGTACAGCGATCTGCTCCTCTGAGCTGTTGTGTTTTGTGTTCCCGTCAGAACACTCCGATTAGCGCTCTCTACCATTGGCTGAGAACGCTGATTGGGAGTGGGTCAGCTGCTGGTTTTCCAGCATGCACATCCGACAGAAGCCAGCCAAACTGACGGTTTCTTTCGGACAGACCGACATGTCAGCTTTTTTTTTTTAACCGCCCGTTGCCTCGTGACATGTGGCCGCAGGGCCGCCATCAGGGGGGTACAGGCAGTACACCTGTAAGGGGCTCGGATGGCGACCTCTTTTATTATTTAATTTTTTTGGGAAAAGGGGTCCGGAGGTCCCCAGGGCCCCTGGATAGTAACCCCCCCCCCCTTTTTTTATAAAAAAAATATATTTTTTAATATATTTTTTTTATGTTTTATTATAGGGCCCAGAGGTCCCCAAGGCCCCGGATGACAACCCCTCTTTTTTTAAAAAAAAATATATTTTTTTTATATTTTTTTCGATTTCTTTTTATATATATATATATATATATATATTTGTTTTTATTAAAGGGCCCAGAGGTCCCCATTTCTTTTTCTTTTTCTTTTTTTTTTTTATATATATTTTTTTTATTAAAGGGCCCAGAGATCCCCAGGGGCCCGGATGGCAACCCAGCAATCAGGAAGCTGTGTAAGGGGCCCTTTTTTATATAAAAAATTAAATTTTTTTTAATATTTCTTTTTTTTATATATATGTATTTTTTTTATTAAAGGGCCCGCAGGTCCCCACCCAGGGTCCCGGATGGCAACCCCCCATTTTTTGTAATTTATTTTTATAAAAAAACATTTATATATATATATATATATATATATATATATATATATATATATATATATATATATATATATTTTTTTTTTTTTTTTAAAGGGCCCAGAGGTCCCCAGGGCCCTGGATGGCAACCCCCCTGTTTAAAAAAAAAAAAAAAAATTATATATATTTTCCCTTATTTTTTGTTTTTTGTAAAGGCCCCCCCCCCTTCTCAATTAGCGGCGGCACCCCCCTGCTTCTCAACTTCAGGCGGCAGCACCCCCCCCCCCCCCCCGGTTCTCTGCTCCAGGGGGCCCATGCCTGAAGCTGTGTAAGGGGCCCCATAATTCCTAAAGGCGGCCCTGTTCGGCCGTGTGTGCGGAGCTTAAAGGGGTTGTAAATGTTTGTGTTTTTTCACCTTAATGCATCCTATGCATTAAGGTGAAAAAACACCTACCTGTCACGGTCCCCCCAGCCCCCCCATTCTACTTACCTGAGCCCGTTCACCTGCTCTGCACGTCCACGGCGTCCTCTTCTCCACAGAGTCTCGGCGTTGATTGGATAGATTGATAGCAGCGCAGCCATTGGCTCCCACTGCTGTCAATCAAATCCAATGATGCGTCCGCCAGATCCACGAAGCGTTTACGCTGGCGTATCTATTGATATGCCGCGTAACTTCTAGTTTGCTCCGGCGTTACTTTGTTTTGTATCCACAAAACAAGATACGCCTCAAGCTGGGCTAGATCCGACTGGCGTTACGTCTTAGTACGCCGTCAGATCTTAGGTGCATATTTACGCTGGCCACTAGGTGGCGTTTCCGTCGATTTCCGCGTCGAGTATGCAATTTAGCTACATACGGCGATCCACGAACGTATGTCCGGCCGGCGCATTTTTTTACGTTGTTTCCGTAATGCCGCGTACACACCATCACTTTATGTGATGAAAAAAAACGACATTTTCTGTGAAGTAAAAAACAAAGTTTTTGAAACTTCAATTTTCAAAAACGACGTTGCCTACACACCATCGTTTTTTCACAATGCTCTAGCAAAGTGCGGTTACGTTCAGCACTTTTTTTCCATTGAAGCTCGCTTCATAACTAGCTTCTGGGCATGCGCGGGTGTAAAAACGTTGTTTTAAACGTCGTTTTTTGCTACACGCGGTCATTTTTTGTGAAACAAAAAACTACGTTTTGAAAAACGACACAAAAAATTGAAGCATGCTTCAATTTTTTTTTGTCGTTCTTCACAAGACATAAAACAACGTTTTCCCCTCAATTTAAATGACCGTGTGGTCATTTAAATTGACGTTTTTAAAAACGTTGTTTTTTTTCATCACATAAAGTGATGGTGTGTACGCGGCATTAGGCTTTTTTCGGCGTATAGTTACCCCTGCTATATGAGGCGTATCCTATGTTAAAGCGGAGTTCCACCCAAATTTGGAACTTCCACTTATCCCACTTCTCACCCCCTTACATGCCACATTTGGCATGTAATTTTCCCCTAATCGTCTTTCAGGACAGCCACCTGAGAGACCTTGGCTCCTCCCCTCTGTAGGAAACACCGCGCCAGCCTTCTATAAATTTCCTCCTCCCCTGCTGGCTCCTCAGTTATTTGTGTTTCCTCCAGAGGGGAGACACCAGCAGGAACCTGCCAGGAGAGCCAGGGAGGCTCAGGTAAAATTGTCCAGAAAGGAGCAGGGGCTTCCAGGGACAAACAGGTTACTAACCTGTTAGAAGTTGGCCACCCTCGTATCCCTGAGTGCAGGCGCTGATCGAGGGGGCTCCATTTCTTCACCGAGTGCGGTGAGGGAAGTGTGCAGCCGGCGTTCCATAGCAGGCAAGCGCGAGATGGGGATCTCAATGCGCAGCCACGCCGGGTAACGAGAACGCGCGTCGCCGAGGACGGGTGACGTCATCACGGCGACCGGGGGCGTGCACTTCCGGGGTCACGACTTCCGGTTCCGGCCGTGTACCAAGAAATGGAGCCAGGCAAAGGCTGGAGGAGCTGCGCACGCTGTAGAGACAGCACAACGCACCCTGGTGACACAAGGAATGTCGGAAGCGGACGGAAGAGGGCCTGCTCCAGCAGAGACCAGCTCCAGCCATGAAAAGGTAAGGGGAACCTAGGGTGGATCTCCCCAAACCTGAACCCACCACCCCTCCTCCCCCTCCTGGGTCCCAAAAAAGAAAGGGGGGGGGTAGCCAATTCCCTCAGTGTCAGAGGGTAATGCATGGGGCCCCTAGTGAGGTAAGCCCACATGTAGGCACTGCGCATCTGCAAAGCAGGTACAGGTTGTTGATAATTTAACTGGGGAGGTTTGTGTTTTTTGTCATTCCAGAAAACAGACAAAAGTAAAAACACCCACAGCTCAAAAAGGAAGTGTCCACAATGTAAAGCGACACTTAGAGATTCGTGGAAAAAGGCAATTTGTAGTGACTGTATCAATCAATTAGTACAGGAACATAATAGTGAGCACACGGAACTAGCATCATCAGTTAAAGAACTAGCCAATACCTTTGATTCCTTTAAAACCTTCTTTGAGGGATTCCAGCAGCTTCAGTCAGCTTCTCCTTCAATCACAACAGCAGTTCAAATACCTTCCAACCGTGCAGGCCCGTCAAACACTCCTACAGAGGAGGCGGACGAGGAACCTGATAACGCAGTGTCTGGTTCCCAGGAGTCAGACGAGGAGGCTCAGGAAGGAGATTCTAGAAAGCCTTCCCGGTACAAGCTCTCACTGGAGGATGTAGATCATCTCCTGGGAGCCATTTATACCACATTAGGTATATCAACGGAGAAAAAGACCCTATCCTTACATGATCAAATGTATGAGGGATTAGGGGAACAGGAAAAGAAGTATTTTCCGGTGCACGATGTATTAATCGAAGCAATTAAAAAAGAGTGGCAGGACCCTGAAAGAAAGCCATTCTTTTCTAATACCCTTAAAAGACGCTTTCCATTTTCAGAGGATCCAGCATCAATATGGAACAAAGTACCCAAACTAGATGCCGCCTTTTCACAAGTTTCAAGGCACACAGATTTGGCATTCGAAGACATGGGCATCCTATCCGAATCTATGGATAAGAGGATGGACTCATTACTTAAAAAGTCATGGGACTCCACGCTGGGAAGTTTAAAGCCAGCAATGGCAGTCACAGTCGTGGCGAGAAATATGGAGTTCTGGCTAAATCAATTACAGACCCATATCGAGGAAGGAACTGCGCAAGAGCATATACTATCCTCTTTTCCCACATTACTGCGAGGTATAACCTATATTGCAGATGCCTCAGCAGAACTAGTGCGCATGGCGGCCAGATCATCCGCACTAGCCAACTCCACAAGACGGGCCTTATGGTTAAAGACATGGCAGGGGGACTGCGCGTCTAAAACCAAACTATGTGGCATCCCATTCACAGGGGAATTGCTTTTCGGCCCAGGGTTGGAAAAGGTGCTAGATCGCACAGCAGATAAGAAAAAGGCATTTCCGCTGAAACGCAAAGCACCCTGGAATCTGCCTCAACAAAACAAGAAGAGACAGAAAAATGCAACCTGGACCCCCAGAGGTCCTCGTTACACTACTCCCAAGGTAGACAACCAAAAAAGGCCTTGGGTCCCAAAAGGGAAAGGTAGAGGAGGAGCGTTTTTTCGTCCTCCTGAACCAACCTATGACAAAAAATGACGAAGTGATCAAGGTAGGAGGAAGACTGGGGGCCTTCCTACCACAATGGGAAAAAACAACTCCCAATCACTACATTTTGAGAACGATAAAGGACGGATACTACCTAGAGTTCTCAAAACCACCCCCAAGCAGATTTTACGTAACCAAGCTTCCAAAAAACAAAAAGAAAGCCGACGGCTTAATGAGGGCCATAGAGGATCTCAAAAGGCAGGAAGTAGTGATAGAGGTGCCAAAAGAGGAAAGGGGAACAGGGTTCTACTCCCATATGTTCGGAGTAGTAAAACCCACCGGGAAGGTCAGACCGATCTTAAACCTCAAACCCCTGAATGTGTCCATAACATACAAACGGTTCAGAATGGACTCAATTTATTCCGTCAAAGCCCTACTACCACCAAATTGTTTTCTGGCTTCCCTAGATTTAAAGGATGCTTATTTACACATCCCAATACACCAAAACTGCCAAAAATTTCTCAGATTGGCAATAGAAACCAAAAACAAAATCAGACACCTACAGTTCCGAGCCCTGCCCTTCGGCCTTTCTTCTTCACCCAGAATATTCACAAAGATTCTGGCAGAAGCCTTGGCACCCTTACGAGTCCAAGGCATATCGATTATTGCATACTTAGACGATTTACTACTATTCGCAGAAACTCCAGAAAAATTACGGAGAAATCTCGAGATCACACAAATATTTCTGAAAAACCTAGGTTGGTTAGTGAATTTGGAAAAATCCAATCTACAACCAACACAACAATTAATCTATCTGGGATATGTACTGGACACAGTCCAACAAAAAGTATTCCTGCCCGAAGAAAAAATAGCAAAAATACAAAAGGAGATGGGTATACTACAAACAAACTCAACATGTACCATCAGAAAACTAATGTCAACCCTGGGGCTATTAACATCTGCAATCCCAGCAGTACAATGGGCATCCTTACATTTCCGTCCACTACAGATGTTTTTACTAAAAACATGGGACCACAAGCAAGAGTCCTTGGACGTCAAGGTTCTTTTACCAACCAAAGTAAAGAGAACCCTGTGGTGGTGGAGGACAAAGGAAAATGTAAACCAAGGTCGACTTTGGACACTGCCCATTTCCAAAATCCTGACCACAGATGCAAGTGGCACAGGTTGGGGAGCGCATCTAGGCTCCCAAATAACACAAGGGACATGGAAAAAAGAGGAACGGATGAGATCATCCAATTGGAAGGAATTAAAGGCAGTAGGGTCAGCACTTCAATCCTTCCAAAAAGATCTAAAGGCTCATCACCTACAAATCAGATCCGACAATGCCTCAGTAATAGCCTACATAAACAAACAGGGAGGAACAAGGAGTGGAACCCTGTGGGCACTTGCACAAGAAATCCTGACATGGGCAGAGAAGAACACACTCTCGATATCAGCAGTCCACCTAAAAGGGGACCTAAACAGAGTGGCAGACTTCCTCAGCAGGAGACAAGTGAAGGAGGGCGACTGGGCGCTAAATCAAGAGGTGTTCAACCAGATCACACAGAAATGGGGAACACCTCAAATAGACTTATTTGCCTCGAAAGAAAACAGAAAAGTCAAGCGATTCTATTCTCTAAAAAGAGAGGACGGGGCCCTAGGGGTGGATGCGTTGACACAGAGATGGGCATTCAAGATGTGCTATGCCTTTCCTCCTCCAGTACTGATACCAGCAGTAATAAGGAAATTGCGCATAGAGAAGACAACCCTAATCCTCATAGCACCCCATTGGCCCAGGAGACCATGGTTCTCTATGCTAAAAGAACTAGCTATAGAACCCCCCTGGCTGCTTCCAGTACAGGAAGATCTGCTCTCCCAGGGACCAGTATACTGCCCCCAGGTCAAAAGGTGGGACTTGGCCGCCTGGTGTCTGAGGAGCAGCTACTGAAAGCTAAAGGTTTCTCAAACCACTTAATAGCAACACTGCTAAAAAGCAGAAAAGTGGAGACACGTAACATATATCAAAGAGTATGGAAGTGCTTTAATAACTGGTGCACAGAAAATACTTTCAACACTCAGAGCTCAGTAGCAGTCTTATGCCGCGTACACACCATCGTTTTCTGCGATGGAAAAATGCGACGCTTTATGTGCTTTAAAAAAACGTCATTTTTCAAACTTCAATTTGAACAACGACGTAGCATACACACCATCGCTTTTTCACAACGCTCTAGCACAGCGCAGTTCCGTCAATCACGCACGACGTCACTATAAAGGGTCGTTTCCATGCGGAAGACGGCCTCTTTTGCTGATATCGTGTTGCTGCGTGTTAGTAAAAGTTTGGTGAGATACGATTCGTGATTTTCAGTGACTGTGCTTTAAATTTCGTTTTATTGTCTATAAGCTGAAAAACACCTTAACGAATGTGCTGATTCCATTCTGAACAGTCGTTTTACATGAATGAGCGCTGCCGTCTCCTAACTTGCTTCTGAGCATGCGCGGGCTTAAATCGACGTTTTTACGTACACACGGTCAATGTTTAGAACACAGAAAACGACGTCGGCCAAAAACGACACATAAAATTGAAGCATGCTTCAATTTTTTTCTGTCGTTTTTTAGAAGACATAAAACGACGTTTTTGCCCACACACGGTCAATTAAATTGACGTTTTTGAAAATGACGTTTTTTTCCATCGCAGAAAACGATGGTGTGTACGCGGCATTAGAGTTCCTACAAAAGGGTGTAGAGAAAGGACTAAGCATCAGTACCCTGAAAAGCCAAGTCTCAGCTCTATCAGTTTTTCAAGAAAAACGTCTGGCTACTGACCCATGGATAGTCAGATTCTTCAAATCCCTGAGCAGACAAACACCCATACGATGTACAAATTTTCCAAAATGGGACCTGTCACTAGTATTACAAACATTGACAGGAGACCCCTTTGAACCATTAAAAAATTGTAGCCTAAAGACATTGACATTAAAAACATTTTTTTTGGTAGCAATTACGACAGCTAAAAGGGTCAGTGAGATAGAGGCTTTATCTATCAGACCCCCCTTTTTTCAGGTCTTTTCAGACCGCATTATTTTCAGGATGGATCCGGGCTTTCTACCGAAAGTAGTCTCGAGATTCCACAGAGAACAGGAAATTGTGTTACCCTCATTTTGTCAGAATCCTACTAAGGAACAAGAGGTTAAATATCATAATTTAGACGTCAGAAGATGCGTTTTACATTATTTAGAAGTAACAAAAACACTCAGGAAGACAGATTCCTTATTTATTTTACACACTGGTGCTAGGAAAGGGCACAATGCCACTAGACGCACCATAGCCAGATGGCTAAAAGAAGTCATTGAACAGGCTTATAAGTTAGGAGGCATACAGATCCCAGAGGGCATCAGAGCGCACTCCACAAGATCAATGGCAGCCTCACAGGCAGAAAGAGCTGGAGCAACGCCGGAACAAATTTGTAAAGCGGCAACATGGTCCAGCTTCGACACCTTTGTGAGACACTACAGGGTGGATCTCTTATCAGCGAAAGATCAGACCTTTGGTCGTAAGGTCTTACAAGCTGTGGTCCCGCCCTAAGGGTAAGTGCTCGGTTATCCTCTCAGGTGGCTGTCCTGAAAGACGATTAGGGGAAAAACGAAGTTACTTACCGGTAACGTTCTTTCCCGTAGTCTTTCAGGACAGCCGGGTAACCCACCCAAAAGTAAGTAAAGAATTTCCTTGCAGGAAATGTGATATAGTTAACTATTTGTATCATATATTCTTGTGTCTCCCCAGAAACTGGAGGTGCTCTTTAAAGAACTGAGGAGCCAGCAGGGGAGGAGGAAATTTATAGAAGGCTGGCGCTGTGTTTCCTACAGAGGGGAGGAGCCAAGGTCTCTCAGGTGGCTGTCCTGAAAGACTACGGGAAAGAACGTTACCGGTAAGTAACTTCGTTTTTTTTGGGGGGGGAGTGGGGGCTTCAGGAGGAGTGGGACTTCCTGTCCCACTTCCTCCTTCCGGGTAGACGATTAAGCCTAATCGCCTAGGCGATTAAGCTTAATCACCTACAGGAAGGGGTTGCTGTAGGCGATCGCCCAGGACACGTGACAGGTCCTCGGCGATCGCCTGTCCAATCAGACGGCGCCTGTGGGTGCCCAGCCGTGAAGCCGAAAGCTGTCACGGCCAGGTGCCCACACTGAGCATGAAGACGCCGGCCAGCGAGGGGGGGCGAGGAGCGGAGCCCCGTCCGGCGCGTCGCTGGAGCCGTGGAGCAGGTAAGTGTCGGTTTATTAAAAGCCAGCAGCTACACTTTTTGTAGCTGCTGACTTTTAATAAACTTACAAAATGGGTGGAAAACCCCTTTAAGTATGGACGTCGTTCCCGCGTCGAATTTTGAACATTTTACATCGTTTGCGTAAGTCGTTCGCGATTAGGGCTTTGCGTAGAATGACGTTCACGTCGTAAGCATTGGCTTGTTGTGGGTTAATTTCGAGCATGCGCACTGGGATACCCCCACGGACGGCGCATGCGCCGTTCAGAAAAAACGTCATTTACGTCGGGTCAAGACGTATTACCATAAAACACGCCCCCATCTCATCCATTTGAATTGCGCGCCCTTACGCCGACACAGTTACACTACGGCGCTGTAACTTACGGCGCAAATTCTTTGAGAATATGGGAAATACGCTGTAAGTTACGGCGGCGTAGTGTATCTGAAATACACTACGCCGGCCGTAAGGAAGCGCCGCGCTTCGTGGATCTGGCCCTCTGTGTCTATGGACGGAGAGTGTATAACAGGGAGGTAACCCCCTCGGGAGAGAGCTTTCCAGAGGGGGTTAGCTATTATGGGGAGGAGCTGGGAGAGCCGCCGTGGGACCCCAGAACAGCAGGATTGGGGCCACAAACTGCATAGTGGAGGTAAGTATGACATGTTTGTTATTTTATTTTAAAAAAATTAACGAACCTTTACAATCACTTTAAGTTGGAGAAGCAGTTATGCTGGAAATTAGCAATTTGTTTTATAGCTCCGTCACATTTTATACCTGGTCTGAAACTCATCCGTATATCCAGCTGCAGAACTATACAGGAAAGGGAAGGAGCCGGGCTTGCTGAAAGGGGTCACAGAAGTCTCTATACTTCAAAGTTGAGCTCTAGTCAGATATACAGTGCTGTGAAAAAGTAATTGCCCCCTCCCCCTTTGCTGAATCATGAATGAACTGTGATTGACAACAATTGTATGAGGAGAGAAAAGAAGACACATGCAAGTACAACGTTTTCATCCCTATTTTATTCATCTCACGCTTGGAAGTAAATATTAAACACAATTAGAAAAGGATACACATGAGGGGAAGGGCAACATGAAGTGGGGGGAAACGCAAAAATAATACACTTAAATATCACAGGAAGACACTTATTTTGTTACCCCCCCCCCCCCTTCCGGTCCTCCTCCTAAAATTCATCCACTAATACCAACAATGGGGCATAATTTCCCCCATTGACACCAATGAGGAGGGCACAGTTCCTCCCAATGACACCAACAATGGGGCCCAATGACTTTAATGATGGGGCACAATTCTTCCCAATGACACCAATGATGGGGCCCAATGATATCAAAGATGGGGCACGATTCCTGCCACTTACAGGAATAATGGGGAGCAACTATTTTCACTGAAACAATGGGGCATTATTTTTTCCCGCTGATGTTGCAACCTTTCCTACTCCCACTGTCCACAGTACGGTGTTCTATCATTATGGGTCCCCTATCAGATAGTGCCCGGCCTGGACTGCGCATGCGCAATCGGAGCTCACGGAAATCTCAGAGAACGAACATCTGATCCATCAGCTGTAGTTGGAGCATGCGCAGTTAACATGCCGCTCGCTCCCGATGCTTATCCACGGCGCTCACTCTATCAGATGGGGGAGCCATCTCGATAGAACAGCGCTGCCCGCGCTCACTCAATACAGCAAGGGGCGGATGGTTTTATGAAAAGGGGCGGATATGATTATAAGAGGCCGCGCTCACTGAATACAAGAAATTTTTGATGGTCAGTGCTCAATAATACTACCGCCCCTTTGAAAAAAAACATCCGCCCCTTGCTGTATTGAGTGAGCGCGGGCAGCGCTGTTCTATTGAGATGGGTCCCCCATCTGATAGAGCGAGCGTTGTGGATAAGCATCGGGAGTGAGCGGCGTGTTAACTGCGCATGCTCCAACTACAGCTGATGGATCAGATGTTCATTCTCTGAGATTTCCGTGATCTCCAATTGCGCATGCGCAGTCCAGGCCGGGCACTATCTGATAGGGGATCCATAATGATAGGACACCGGCGCTCCTAAAGTCTGAAGTAGACAGTAAACTGGCCCTTTGTTTAGAAAGTTTGGAGACCCTTGATCTCTAGATAAATGATCTGCACAAACCATGCAAACTACTTGGACATTACATGGAAGCACAGCCTAACACAAATGTATATGGCAGATCAAATGCGCCACCTAGTGGCAGGACCCTGCCTTGTTACAACTGAAAATGTGACATTTCTAAGAACTCATTATTTTTTTAAAATAACAAACGTGTTATACTTACCTCTGCTGTGCAGCTAGTTTTTCACAGTGGCCCCAAACCTGGTCTTCTGGGTCCCTTGGCGGCTGTCTCAGCCCCTCCCCGCAAGAACTCAACACCTTCATGCGAGCGAGCGAGCATGGTGTTGCGTTATTGCGGACACGCTCCCGTGATACAGCGGTGGCCATAGCCCCGACGCGCTGCGTCATTGGATGTGATTGACAGCAGCGCCAGCCAATAGCTGCGCTGCTTTCAGTCCATCCACTGTAGCCAATCAACGGCGAAGAGTAAGTCGGGGGCGAGCGCAGGACTTTCGAGGGGTCAGATAAGTATAACGGGGGGGGGCTGGGGGGGGGCGGTATCGTCGGATGAGGAATGCTATTTACCGGCACTTCCTGGTTCACACGATGATCGATCACATGGTAAGAAGCCTCTGTCAGAGGCTTCTTACCATGATCGGAAAAAGCGGTTTGTCAGACTGACACGCCGCAACTCGCAATCGATGAGCTGCGAGCGCGCGCCTTCATGTTATCCTGCTGAACATCCAGTCAGGATAACAGAACCACTTCCCAGCCGTCAATCTGCTATAGGCCGGGCGGGAAGTGGTTAAACCAATCCTCCTACATAAGTTGTACCTGTGTATCTCTTTTTTACATTTGTTCAAAGTCCAAAATTAATAAAGGCTGTCTGAGCGTTCAGAAAAAAGTGGGCGGAGAGCTGAAACTAGCAGAGCTCAGTGAAGAGCTGTTTGGAGGGAAGGGACATAGCACACAGGAACAGAGCTGAGGCTGTCAATCAGCTGGTGATCCCTCCCCATCACCATTTGTATCTTGGTGTCAGGAAAACTAGTCAAAAGTGATTCATGCTGAAAGCAGCAGACAGAAATTACACTAATGCCTTGTACATACGGTCGGAATTTCAGACGGAAAAATTCAGACGGAAGCTTTTCAACGGATATTCCGTCCGTGTGTATGCCCCATCTGACTTTTTCCGTCGGTAATTCCGACAGAACTAGATAGAGAACATGTTCTCAATTTTTCCGATGAAAAAAAATTCTATCGGAATTTCCGTTCATCTGGATGCAATTCCGACGGACTAAAAACCATGCATGCTCGAAATCAAGTCGACGCATGCTCGGAAGAAATTGAACTTAATTTTTCTCGGCTCATCGTAGTGTTGTACGTCACCGCGTTCTTGACGGTCGGAATTTGGTATGACCGTGTGTATGCAAGACAGCTTGAGTGGAATTCTGTCAGAAAAGCCATCAGAGTTTATTCCGACGGGAAAACCGGCCGTGTGTAATTCGGAAATTAGATATTTCGGAAATTAGGAATTTGGAAATTCCGAATTCGGAATTCCGAATTTTCGAATTTCCTGAATTTCCGAAAAAATCAAAAAAAATTAATGGAACGAAAACGAAAAAAAAAGGTAAGGAAGTGGTTAAAAATCGCAGAGTTTAGGCCTGTAACAAATATGACGGTAAACGTAAATTTACATGGACACATAGGCTAACATGGAGTTGCCTCTACAGGCTGAAGTAAAAAATGCCAAACGTTTGTATAAGCCCCATTTCTTATGCCCGTTGGGCACGTGGCCTTGGTACATCAACCTCATTGTGTACAGAACAGATTTGGAGTAAATTGTTGGATGTCGTGTTCTGACTCCATGATCAGGGCCGGACTTACCATTGGCCTTGACTGGGCTCAAGCCCAGGGGCCCCACCCAATAGGGGGCCCCCTTTAAAAAAAAAAAAAAATTTTTTTTTTTTTTTTTTTTTTTTTTTTTTTAGGGGTCCGGAGGTCCCCAGGGGCCCGGAGGCCCCCAGGGCCCCGGATGGCAACCCCCCTTTTTTTTATTTTTTTTTTGTAAAAAAATGTTTTTTTTATATATTTTTTATTTTTATATATATAATATAATATATTATATATATATATATATATATATATATATATATATATATATTATTATTATTATTAAAGGGCCCAGGGGTCTCCAGGGCCCCGGACGGCAACCCCCCTTTTTTTATTTATTTTTTGTAAAAAAAAAAAAAATTATATATTTATTTATATATATATATATATATATATATATATATATATATATATATATATATATATATTTTATTATTATTATTATTAAAGGGCCCAGGGGTCTCCAGGGCCCCCGGATGGCAACCCACCTTTTTTATTTTTTATAAAAAAAAATACATTTTTTTTATATATATATATATATATATATATATATATATATATATATATATATATATATATATATATTTTATTAAAGGGCTCAGAGGTCCCCAGGGCCCCATGTGGCGACCCCCCCTTTTTTTATTTTATTTTTTTATTTTTGTTTATTTTTTATTAAAAGGCCCAGAGGTTCCCAGGGGCACAGAGGTCCCCAGGGCCCCCGGGTTTGGCAACCTCCCTTTTTTATGTATTTTTTATAAATGTTTTTTTTTTATTATTAAAGGGCCCAGAGGTTTATTTTTTATTTTTATTAAAAGGCCCAGAGGTCCCCAGGGCCCCGGATGGCTACATATATTTATATATATTTGTTTTCTTCTTTATTTCTTCTTTTTTTTGTAAAGGCCCCCCCGCTTCTCAATTTGCAGCACCCCCACCCCCCCCTAGGTTCTCTGCTTCAGGGGGCCCATGCCTTAAGCTGTGCAAGGGGCCCCAAAATTCCTGATGGCGGCCCTGCGCATACCTCCCAACACGCACGGATTCTGCGGGACTTTCCCGCACAGACAGCTTCTTCCCGCAGTCCCGCAAAAGGGTTAATTTTCCCGCACTGCAAGAGGAGGCAGCACGGAAGCAGGAGGAACCGGAGTGGTGTGTGGAGGACTGTGGCTGCTGAAGGGAAGAAAGCCGACAGCCGGGGTAATGACAGTCTGTGGCCCCGGCTGTTGGCACAGGTGAGGCACTCCCCCCCTCAACAACTGCAAAATCCCCCCCGCTCAACAACTTTAATGCGCTCCCCCCCCCGCTCAACAACTTCAATTCGCCCCCCCCCGCTCAACAACTTCGATCCCCCCCAATTCTCGGCTCCAGGGGGCCCCTTCAACACTCAAGCCCAGGGGCCCCCACCACCCTAAGTCCTGCCCTGTCCATGATTGTACCCTCTGGCTCAGTATGGGGCATGCCTGCACACCAGTGAAGCTGAACACACACGTTCCTACTAGCTGGCAGCTTCCTATGAAATGCTGATGACTGAACACACATGACTGTACATGGCAGCCCCGTCCTTCCACCTACTGTATGAGAGCGTGCTGCAACACACCGAGCCATGCGGGAAGTCTGGAACATTTACATGCATGCTGAGAAGCAGATGTAGTGCTACCCCCGCAGGAGCCGCTGGATAGAATAGGGATGGCGTGTTGCGAGCGTCTAGGGGTATTATGATGAGGATGAGAGCAATAATGGAATGTCCAAGCAGCAGGTCTCTTTTCTTGTGCTTTATTTCACCCAACATGGCAAACAGTAACTTGAGGTAGAATAGGAAGAAGATGGGTGAAGAGGAGGAGAGTAGCAGATTCAGGCTTGAACAATACAGAAGCAGTCCTGCTTCTAGCGGCACTTTAAGGCTGCATTCACACTTAAGCGACAAAACGCCTGACGCGGGACGCTTCTGCCGCTAGAGGGGAGAATTCCCATTGCTGTCTATGGAGATGGTTCACATCTCATAGACGCGCAACGCCTGTCGCCTGAAAAAAAGTCCCGGACCCTTTTTTTCACGCGACAGGCGCGTTTTCCCACAGACAGCAATGGGAATACTTTTAGGGAAAAAAAAAAAAAAATTTAAACATTTGTACTCGCGGCAAATCTGCTGCTACACGCGAACGCGGCTGTCGCTTAGGTGTGAATGCAGCCTAACTTCGTCACCACTCCAGCCGGAGTGGGTATAGTGTACCCGGACAGGCCTCTCACACTGACCCGGCAGCCAGGGTATCACTCGGACACCTGAGGAGAAAATAAGTCTCTGCCACAGACTTTGTAGAAATAAAGGTCAGGACAGGACCTCTGCCACAGGCCCCTTCTCCAGAAAGTAGATCGTGAGGTAAATCCTCCTTATTAGATTTAGTGCCTGAATCTCCCTCAGGTAGTCTTTCAAATGGTCACCGACTGACAGGTTGCCCGCAAACAAACTTTTAATGTACGGTCACCTCGATCCCCAGTGGATTGTCAAAGCCCTGTTGGATCACCTGCCTCAGGGCTCTCCTCAGACCGACTTCCCACCGAACAGCACAACTCGCTTGGGATCTTCCTCAGAAAGTTGTGGGACCCAGTAGATCACTGGGGCCCCGCCATAGCCTTATGCCGCGTACAGACGGTCGTTTTATGCGATGTAAAAAAACGACGTTTTTAAAAACGTCAATTTAATTGACCGTGTGTGGGAGAAAACGTTGTTTTATGTCTTCTGAAAAACGACCAAAAAAAATTGAAGCATGCTTCAATTTTATGTGTCGTTTTTCAAAACGTCTTTTTTTACTTCACAGAAATTGACCGTGTGTAGCAAAAAACGACGTTTCAAACAACGTTTTTACACCCGCGCATGCCCAGAAGCTAGTTATGAAGCGAGCTTCAATGGAAAAACGTGGTGAACGTAACCTCGCTTTGCTAGAGCACTGTGAAAAAACGATGGTGTGTAGGCAACATCGTTTTTGAAAATTGAAGTTTCAAAAACGTCGTTTTTTACTTCACAGAAAATGTCGTTTTTTTACATCGCATAAAACGACCGTCTGTACGCGGCATTAGTTGCTCCGGGCCAGAATGGTCCCGGGAACCAAGAACACCGCGTAGATCGTGCGCCCCGGCCTGGTAGGCCATATCGCCGGGGCCCGTGATGTGCGCACACCCTAAAGGTGGGTGCCGCACCCGGAACAAGAACCCCGCCCAATGGCGTCTGCCCCAGAAATACCCTCTCCCAGCATGCCACGCGAGGGAAAAACCTCTCTGATTGGCTGCTAGGGAAAAGCACCTCTGCCTGGACTCCACTGCCACCATCTGCCGCCCCGGGGTGGAAAGGCACCTTTGGAACACAGAATAAACCAACAGTACAGCCCAGCAAGAACAGAGGCCCAATTTACACAAATTAGCCAGATGAGAGCCAAGTAACTCTCTT
The DNA here is from genome assembly GCF_905171775.1 of Rana temporaria. Classification (NCBI taxonomy): domain Eukaryota; kingdom Metazoa; phylum Chordata; class Amphibia; order Anura; family Ranidae; genus Rana; species Rana temporaria. The sequence continues at coordinate 19,247,385 of NC_053499.1, read as the reverse complement.
ATCCCCCTCTAAATTTGGAATAGCACCTGGACTGAAAGTACACAGGCGCTACACAGAATTTCATAAATATGATAGCGAGTCAGCTTCAGAGCTAAAGAGAGAGAGAGAGAAAAAAAAATGTTATTAATTTTATTATTCTTATACATCTAGGGCCAATGTAAGTATGTATATGCCATAGCTGTGGGACATCTCTAGAACCTGGAAATCACTAAAGCTGGCCATACATTGTACAATTCTCCTTTAGATTTACCAAAAATCATATAATATGAGGTCAAAACTAAACAACACTTTCAATTTGTATGCAGTCACAGGCAGGCCTGTGTACTACATTAGTTGAAGACGGGGCTTTTGTTTCTCCTAAAATAGGTGCAGAAACTCAATCACGAGCCCCCAAAACTCACCTACACACACACACCCTCCAAACCATATCAAATAGCATGTGTGGTCACTTTTCAGTTGGAGTGTTTTAAAGGGGCATTAAATACCAGGAGTGCATAGTACAGTACATTGTAAGTACAGAGTGCAGAGTTCGGGGGGAGTCGCACACAAGTGCATAGGTGCAGAGTTCAGGGGTGCGCTACATGTAGAGCACAGAGTTTGAGGGTGCACTACATACAGAGTGCAGAGTTTGGGGGTGCAATACGTACAGATTGCAGAGTTTTAGGGTAAGCTACGTACATAGTGCAGAGTTAGGGGTGCTCTACGTACACAGTGCAGAGTTCGGGGGTGCAATACGTACAGATTGCAGAGTTTAGGGGTGAGCTACGTACATAGTGCAGAGTTAGGGGTGCTCTACGTACATAGTGCAGAGTTAGGGGTGCGCTACATACATAGTGCAGAGTTTTGGGGGTGCTCTACGTACATAGTGCAGAGTTTGGGGTGTGCTACATACAGATTGCAGAGTTTAGGGGTGCGCTACGTACAGAGTGCAGAGTTCGGGGGTGCGCTACATACATAGTGCAGAGTTCGGGGGTGCGCTACATACAGATTGCAGAGTTTAGGGGTGGGCTACATACAGAGTGCAGAGTTCGGGGGTGCGCTACGTACACAGTGCAGAGTTCGGGGGTGCGCTACATACATAGTGCAGAGTTTGGGGGTGCGCTATGCACATACTGGAAAGTTCGGGGATGTGCTATGTACATAGTGCAGAGTTCAGGGGTGCGCTACATACATAGTGCAGAGTTCAGGGGTATGCTACATACATAGTGCAGAATTCGGGGGTGTGCTACATACATAGTGCAGAGTTTGGAGGTATGCTACATACATAGTGCAGAGTTCGGGGGTATGCTACATACATAGTGCAGAGTTCAGGGGTGCGCTACATACAGAGTGCAGAGTTCGGGGGTGTGCTACATACATAGTGCAGAGTTCAGGGGTGCACTACATACAGAGTGTAGAGTTCAGGGGTGTGCTACATACATAGTGCAGAGTTCGGGGGTATGCTACATACATAGTGCAGTGTTCGGGGGTATGCTACATACATAGTGCAGAGTTCGAGGGTGTGCTACATACATAGTGTAGAGTTCAGGGGTGTGCTACATACATAGTGCAGAGTTCGAGGGTGTGCTACATACATAGTGCAGAGTTCAGGGGTGCGCTACATACAGAGTGCATAATTCGGGGGTATGCTACATACATAGTGCAGAGTTCGGGGGTGTGCTACATACATAGTGCAGAGTTCGGGGGTATGCTACATACATAGTGCAGAGTTCAGGGGTATGCTACATACATAGTACAGGGTTCGGGGGTGCGCTACATACAGAGTGCAGAGTTTGGGGTTATGCTACATACATAGTGCAGAGTTCGGGGGTATGCTACATACAGAGTGCAGAGTTCGGGGGTATGCTACATACATAGTGCAGAGTTCGGGGGTATGCTACATACATAGTGCAGAGTTTGGGGGTGCGCTACATACATAGTGCAGAGTTCGGGGGTATGCTACATACAGAGTGCAGAGTTCGGGGGTATGCTACATACATAGTGCAGAGTTCGGGGGTATGCTACATACAGAGTGCAGAGTTCGGGGGTATGCTACATACATAGTGCAGAGTTCGGGGGTATGCTACATACATAGTGCAGAGTTCGGGGGTATGCTACATACATAGTGCAGAGTTCGGGGGTATGCTACATACATAGTGCAGAGTTTGGGGGTATGCTACATACAGAGTGCAGAGTTCGGGGGTATGCTACATACATAGTTCAGAGTTCGGGGGTATGCTACATACATAGTGCAGAGTTCGGGGGTGTGCTACATACATAGTGCAGAGTTCGGGGGTATGCTACATACATGGTGCAGAGTTCGGGGGTATGCTACATACATGGTGCAGAGTTCGGGGGTATGCTACATACATAGTGCAGAGTTTGGGGGTATGCTACATACATAGTGCAGAGTTTGGGGGTATGCTACATACATAGTGCAGAGTTCGGGGGTGTGCTACATACATAGTGCAGAGTTCAGGGGTGTGCTACATACATAGTGCAGAGTTCAGGGGTATGCTACATACATAGTACAGGGTTCGGGGGTGCGCTACATACAGAGTGCAGAGTTTGGGGTTATGCTACATACATAGTGCAGAGTTCGGGGGTATGCTACATACAGAGTGCAGAGTTCGGGGGTATGCTACATACATAGTGCAGAGTTCGGGGGTATGCTACATACATAGTGCAGAGTTTGGGGGTGCGCTACATACATAGTGCAGAGTTCGGGGGTATGCTACATACAGAGTGCAGAGTTCGGGGGTATGCTACATACATAGTGCAGAGTTCGGGGGTATGCTACATACATAGTGCAGAGTTTGGGGGTGCGCTACATACATAGTGCAGAGTTCGGGGGTATGCTACATACAGAGTGCAGAGTTCGGGGGTATGCTACATACATAGTGCAGAGTTCGGGGGTATGCTACATACATAGTGCAGAGTTCGGGGGTATGCTACATACATAGTGCAGAGTTCGGGGGTATGCTACATACAGAGTGCAGAGTTCGGGGGTATGCTACATACATAGTGCAGAGTTCGGGGGTATGCTACATACATAGTGCAGAGTTTGGGGGTATGCTACATACAGAGTGCAGAGTTCGGGGGTATGCTACATACATAGTGCAGAGTTCGGGGGTATGCTACATACATAGTGCAGAGTTCGGGGGTGTGCTACATACATAGTGCAGAGTTCGGGGGTATGCTACATACATGGTGCAGAGTTCGGGGGTATGCTACATACATGGTGCAGAGTTCGGGGGTATGCTACATACATAGTGCAGAGTTTGGGGGTATGCTACATACATAGTGCAGAGTTTGGGGGTATGCTACATACATAGTGCAGAGTTCGGGGGTGTGCTACATACATAGTGCAGAGTTCAGGGGTGTGCTACATACATAGTGCAGAGTTCAGGGGTATGCTACATACATAGTACAGGGTTCGGGGGTGCGCTACATACAGAGTGCAGAGTTTGGGGTTATGCTACATACATAGTGCAGAGTTCGGGGGTATGCTACATACAGAGTGCAGAGTTCGGGGGTATGCTACATACATAGTGCAGAGTTCGGGGGTATGCTACATACATAGTGCAGAGTTCGGGGGGTATAGTTCAGTGCAGAACAAATGTGGGATGTTTTACTTTTTTCTGGAACTGGAAAGCACTGGTGTGAACTATGCCATTGAAAACTATATAACCTACTATCCATGCGTTTTTGATGTAGAGGAAAACGCACTGGACCGCATGAGGTGTGAACTGACCCCTAAAGTGGAATTAAACCCTTCTATCCTTTACAGCCAAGGAAGCTGCTTCTTTTTAAACTGCAACTGCTATGGTGCTGCGCATGTGATCAGTTATGACTCCAGACATTTGATGGTTTGACAATTTGATCGAGGACACAAGCAAATGTGACAGTTATCAATTCCAGGAATCTAACTGTTTATTTTGAATCGTTAAATCGATGGGTTTAGTTCCACTTTATGATTTACTGCTGTTTAGGGGCTCTGGGCTTCAGCAAAATGGCAGCTTCCTGCAAGAAGAAACAGGAGCAATGCTGGAGGCAGTTTACAGCACACACTAATTTTGGTAGCATAATGATTAATATGGAATGTATTTTTCTTGCTAAAGAACATTTAGGGGCAGATCCACATACCCTGGCGCATATTTCCATCGGGCGTAGCGTATCTAAGATACACTACGCCGCCGTAACTTACTTTTTTTTTGTTGTATCCTCAAAGAATGTGCGCCGTAAGTTATGGCTGCGTAGTGTATCTTTGGCGGCGTAAGGGTGCACAATTCAAATGGATGTGATGGGGGCGTGTTTTATGTAAATACGTCTTGACCCGACGTAAATGACGTTTTTTTTTCAACTGCACATGCGCCGTCCGTGGGGGTATCCCAGTGCGCATGCTCGAAATTAAACCGGAATAAGCCAATGTTTACGACGGTGACGTCATTCTATGCAAAGCCCTATTCGCGAACAACTTACGCAAACAACGTAACATTTTCAAAATTCGGCGTGGGAACGACGGCCATACTTAACATAGAATACGCCTCATTAAGCAGGGGTAACTATATGCCGGAAAAAGCCGAACGCAAACAACGTAAAAAAATGCGCCGGCCGGACGTACGTTCGTGGATCGCCGTATCTAACTAATTTGCATACTCGACGCGGAATTCGACGGAAACGCCACCTAGCGGCCAGCGTAAATATGCACTTACGATCCGACGGCGTACTAAGACGTACGCCTGTCGGATCGATAATTTTTTTTTTGGGGGGGGCGGATACCCTCTTTTTAAATGCATCCAGCACCCACTTCCTCCCTGGGCAACGCGGCCCCGGAAGGAAGTTCACCTCTCCCCCTCCCTCCGTGCAATCTTCTGGGACACGTCACAGAAGATTACCCAACAAATCACAATGGCAGCACGGATCGCGCATGCGCAGTGCGTGCCCGGCTGTGAAGCCAGAGCCAATGCCGGCGCCGCGGAGAGGAGCGGGGCTTTGTTCGCCTTCATCGCTGGACCATGAGACAGGTGAGTGTCCAATTATTAAAAGTCAGCAGCTACACTTTTTGTAGCAGCTGACTTTTATATGGGTGGAACTGCGCTTTAACCTCACATAAATGCCCTTCTCCACCCCTCTTCTGCATCATAATTTTTTTTTAAAAACGGAGAGGGGCGGAGCTCTGTTAAAGTGATACTATAAGTTTGATTAAAAAAAAACAAAAAAAAAAAAAAAAAGTCTTACTTACCTCCACTGTGCAGCTCGTTTTGCACAGAGTGGCTCCCAACATCCTCTTCTGGGGTCCCACAGCGGCTCCCTCGTCTCCTTCCCGCATCAGATAACCCCCTCTGGGAAGCTCTCTCCCGAGGGGGTTGCCTTTTCGGGCTCCCGTGTCCAGCATTCGGCGTCCATAGCCGCCGAATGTATGAGTCGTCCCCGCCCCCAGGCCCCCGCGTCATTGGATTTGATTGACAGCGGCCATCATAGCGCCCGTGCGATAAAGTGACCACATTTCCAAACTGCCATTCAGGGACACCCCCCGCGCACGCCCTCGGCCCCCTGGCACGCACTTGTGCCAGCCCAAAAAAAGATGATTTTTGATTATTTTTTGCCAATTTTTGGAAAATCAAAAGCAAACAGTGGTCACCAGTTTAGACAGGTGGGGCCAGATTCACATAGAATCCGCGTAAGCCATTTACACTACGCCGCCGCAATTTACTGGAGCAAGTGCCGTATTCTCAAAGCACTTGCTCTGTAATTTGCGGCAGCGTAGTGTAAATGGCCCGGCGTAAGGCCGCGTAATTCAAAGGAGGCGGCTTGCATTTAAATTAAGCGCGCCCCCGCGCCGATCGAACTGCGCATGCGCCGGCCGTAAAAATAGCCCAGTGCGCATGCTCCAACTCACGTCGGAAAACGTCAATGAAGCCGACGTGAGCGTCATTTCCGCAAATCCCTATTCGCGAACGACTTAAAAAATTCAAATTTCGTCGCGGGAACGACGGCCATACTTAACATTGGCTGCGCCTCATAGAAGCAGGGGTAACTATACGCCGGGAAAACCCTTACGTAAACGGCGTAAAGTGACTGCGTCGGGCCCGCGTACGTTCGTGAATTGGCGTATCTCTCTGATTTACATATTCTCGCCGTAAATCAGTGAGAATGCCCCCAGCGGCCATTTTAAAATTGCAGTTAAGATCCGACGGTGTAACACAGTTACACCTGTCGGATCTTAGGCATATCTATGCTTAACTGATTCTATGAATCAGTCGCATAGATACGACCGACGCAACTCTGAGATACGACGGTGTATCAGGAGATACACCGTCGTATCTCTATGTGAATCTGGCCCCCGGTATACAATTTTTACATATATATTTTTTATTGCCCCCACTTATCAGCTTCATTTTTATTGCCCCCACTTGTCAGCTTCATTTTTATTGCCCCCCACTTGTCAGCTTCATTTTTTATTGCCCCCCCAGGGCAGGGCCCCACTTTGAAAGCCTCATTTATTACTGTACTGTCCCCAGCCCAGTGCCCCAACTTGTCACCTGACCTGCTCCAATCACGTTCCATTTGCTCACTAGTGTTGCTCACGAATATTCGTATTGCGAATATTCGGCTCGAATATGGCATATTCGAGTATTCGCGATATATTTCGAATTTCGCGGTCAATATTCGCTATTCCGAATATTCGATTCAATTTTATTTTTAGAACAGATCACATCCTAGAGATCTCCATCGACGTCTAAAAGCATTGCTGGTATTATTAGAGAGCTTGGGCCGAGTAGCTGAAGCCATCATTTTATATTGCCGAAAATTCGCATTGCGATTATTCGGCAATAGGAAATTTTCGCGATTATTTTCTCCGCCCTTCTTTTGCATCAGAGCCAGCAGTTGTCGAAATTCCGCAATCAATATCACATTCGCATTTTGCGAAATTTCGATACAATATCACGAATATTCTGAGCCAATCAGAGTGCTCCTAGCGCTGTTGTCGAAATTCCGCCATCAATATCGCATTCGCATTTTGCGAAATTTCGATACAATATCACGAATATTCTGAGCCAATCAGAGTGCTCCTAGCGCTGTTGTCGAAATTCCGCCATCAATATCGCATTCGCATTTTGTGAAATTTCGATACAATATCACAAATATTCTGAGCCAATCAGAGTGCAAAATATCACGAATATTCTGAGCCAATCAGAGTGCTCCTTCCGCTGTTGTCGAAATTTCGCCATCAATATCGCATTCGCATTTTGCGAAATTTCGATACAATATCACGAATATTCTGAGCCAATCAGAGTGCTCCTAGCGCTGTTGTCGAAATTCCGCCATCAATATCGCATTCGCATTTTGCGAAATTTCGATACAATATCACGAATATTCTGAGCCAATCAGAGTGCAAAATATCACGAATATTCTGAGCCAATCAGAGTGCTCCTTCCGCTGTTGTCGAAATTTCGCAATTATTTTCGCATTCGCAATAGCGAAATTTCGCAAAAATTTCATTTCGATAAAATATCACGAATATTCGAATTTAGCGAATATTTCTCGAATATTCGGCTATATATTCGTGATATATCGCGAAATCGAATATGGCGTATTCTGCTCAACACTATTGCTCACCTTCTAATCTGGACTGGTCACCACTGATCGCCACACTGTGCATACCCCCCAACCATCCCGGATTCCGCGGGATACTCCCGGAATTCTAAGTGTGTCCCGGGGTCCCGCGGACTAAACTAGATTCCCGGAAAACAGGGCCCCGTGAGCGACATTACGGGTGGCGACATTCCGTGCCTCCATGTTTGATTTCCCCCGCCATGTTTGTTGTCCGGTGCCCGGCCTGTGATTTGGCGTATTGGCACTGTGGGGCTGGCCTGTCTGTGAACGTCTAGAAGTCCCGCCTCCGTACATGACCGCTATACGCCCAATCACAGTGCGGGAAATACAGACCATGGTGGATGATGGTGGTGCAGGTGGAAGGGGGTGCTGCAGGTCGATGGCGCTGGCGGGGATTCGGAACAGAGAACAGAGATATTTGCACAGGTAGGAGAAACCCTAACCCCCCCCCCCCCCCCGCGCAACAACTCTGATCCCCGGCACCGCCCTCCCCACGCTCAACAGTTGTATCTGTAAGATTAGATGTCCAGCGCATCCCCTCCCCTTACATTAGATGTTAGGATCCACCCCACCATCAGAAGTTGAGTCCCCCACTCGCCCTTACATCACAGTGCACCCCCCTTTCCTTATGCTGCTGCTGGGAAGAAGCTGGATGCATTGCTTAAAAGCAGAAAGTAAGGGTCTTGAGGAGGACCAGAGGAGGGCTGCAGCTGCAGGAGAGGTGCGAGGGCCGCATGAAATGGCCTGAAGGGCCGCATTCGGCCCGCGGGCCTTGTGTTTGACACCTGTGTTCTAGATAGAGAGGAGTGGCTTTAGAACCCCTGTCAGGTTTGTATTGCTGTCTGTGTCCCCAATAGGGAGATTTACCCTCTTTTTGTCCGGTTTACTGTTATCAGTGAAAATGAAAGATGCCAAATTTTGGGATGTCCCCAGGACAGGAAGAGGGGAAATCTTCCACTGGGGACACTAGCTCTGGTGACAACCAGGAATTCCCTTACTTTGGACAGATTTTCTCTCACTTCCTGTGTTGGCTATGGGACAGGAAGTAAAGGGAATCTCCTCAGTGGAACACATGACAAATAAAGGTTATAAGCCTTCTCTAATCTATCCACAATGAAAAAAAAAAAGAAAGTTTTATATATTTTTACACTTTTTACGTTTTTTTTTGCATTTAACTTTCAGTCAGTCCTCATGTGTGTTATGTTTACACTCTCATTACATCACACTTCCTCCTTTCCAGGAACTCAGCACAGCACAGGATCAGGCATTATCCAGGACAGCCTACCAGGCTGACTGCTTACCCCGCCCCCTTGTGGGAGGCCCTCCCCTTCTCCTCATAACCCTGCATTGTTCACTTAGGCTGCCCTCCCAAAGCCTGAAGAGACCTTTCCCTTCCCCTCTCATCCCGAATCCCAGCAACGAAAGGTAGGCGGCCCGGGAAACACCAAACACCCCCCAACCGACGGCAGGACCCGCCCGCCATGTGCCCCCCTCCATTGTAGTCTGGGCAGGCAGCCGCCAGGACCGCCCCGTTCAGGCCCCCGGCCGTGTAAATCCCTCCGCTTCCTGTGCCTCGGCCTCATTAGCTCGGTGAGGCGGCAGTGGCGGGGCGGCGACTCCTCTCTTTATAACCTCACACCGCGAGCAGCGCTCAGGCCCCGTGACCGACCACTGCGGAGACCCTGGAAGGTGCGGGGAGAGGGAAGTTATCCGTGACGGGTGGGGGGAAGCGGGCACGTTTCCGGTCCCGGTGTGGATAGGGCGCTTTATGAGACGGAGGGGGGCCTAGGGGGAGAGTTCAGGAGAAATGGGAGAAATTATCACGGGGGACCCTCCATCACCGGGAGACAAAGGGTTAACCCTCATAGGATGTCCATTATATCCTTTTATATACATTACATCCTATAGACATTACATTATATCCTTCTATAGACATTACATCCTATAGACATTACATCCCATAGACATTACATTTTATCCTTCTATATACATTACATTATATCCTATAGACATCACATTGTATCCTTCTATAGACATTACATTGTATCCTATATACATCATATCCTTCTATAGACATTACATTACATCCTATAGACATTATATCCTATATACATTATATCCTTCTATAGATGTTGCATTGTATCCTTCTATAGACATATCCTCCTATAGACATTACATTGTATCCTCCTATAGATGTTACATTTTATCCTTCTATAGAAACAAAATAAAAGGTCTGCCCCAAGGGCGACTTTTTTTGCGTATTATATCCTTCTATAGACATTACATTGTATCCTCCTATAGACATTATATCCTTCTATAGACATTACATTGTATCTTTCTATAGACATTACATTGTATCTTTCTATAGACATTACATTGTATCCTATATACATTGTATGCTTCTATAGACATTACATTGTATCCTATATACATTGTATGCTTCTATAGACATTACATTGTATCCTTCTATAGACACTACATTGTATCCTATATACATTGCTTCCTATAGACATTACATTGTATCCTCCTATAGACACTACATTGTATCCTATATACATTGCATCCTATAGACATTACATTGTATCCTTCTATAGACACTACATTGTATCCTATATACATTGCTTCCTATAGACATTACATTGTATCCTCCTATAGGGTGACACAGTGGTGTAGTGGTTAGCACCCTCACCTAGCAGTTGTAAGGTTCGAATCCCGACCACGACACCACCTGCCTGGAGTTTCCTCTGGGTACTCCAGTTTCCTCCCACACTCCAAAGGTTTCTGTCTAAAATTGGCCCTAGTATGTGAATGTACAATCTATAAGTAAATCGCTGCGTATCCTTCTATAGACATTACATCCTATAGACATTGTATCCTCCTATAGACTTTACATTGTATCCTCCTATAGACATCACATCCTATGTACATTATATTGTATCCTCCTATAGTCATCACAGCCTTCTATAGACATTGTATCCTCCTATAGACATCACATCCTATGTACATTACATTGTATCCTATATACATTGTATCCTCCTATAGTCATCACAGCCTTCTATAGACATTGTAGCCTACTCTAGGAGTTCCATCATAATATACATTATATCCTTCTATAGACATCATAACATGTATACAGTACACTGTATCCTCCTATAGACATTACAGTGTAGCCTTCTATAGACATGACATCTATATACATTACATTGTATCCTTCTATAGTCATACTGTCCTCCATACAGTATACTGTATCCTTCTATAGCCATTACACTGTACCTCCCCCTTATATACATTGCATCCTCCTATAGACAGTGTCCTCCTTTTTATACAGTACACTGTATTCTATACACAGAACATTGTACTCCCCCCCCCCCCCCCATAGACAGTGTCAACCTCCAATAGATCTATTCAATAGTGTATCCTTGCTATATATCCTAGATACAGGACATCATGTCCTCCTCCCGTATACATTGTATCCTTCAATAGACATTGTAGCCTTCCTATATACCAGGGATATGCAATTAGTGGACCTCCAGCTGTTGCAAAACTACAAGTCCCATCATGCTTCTGCCTCTGAGTGTTATGCTTGTGGCTGTCAGTCTTGCTATGCCTCATGGGATTTGTAGTTCTGCAACATCTGGAGGTCCGCTAATTGCATATCCCCGCTATATACAGTACATCATACATGTGTGTCCTATAGATGTTATCCTCCTATGCACAGTATGTCTATCCATCAGATTATCAGCTCTGCTAGCCCTGCCTGGTAGAATATGGTGGGGGCGCAGGGTAGGGTCCCTGTTCTATAACTTGAAGGGGGTTATGTGTTGGAGCAATACACCTGTGTGAGAATGCTTCCCCCCCCCCCCCAACCCCTCTCTGACATGGCAGCCAGTGCGTACAGGGTAGGGTCACTTTGGCATTATCTACCCTTTACCTTGAAGGGTTGCGTGTCAGATCAATGCATATATCTGCCGGCACACCCCAGATCTATTATCGCCTGAAATCTTAAAGGGTGATCACATCACACGGAGTGCAACATTTTGGAGCCGCACAGGACCAATAGAACGGCAATGGGAAGGAGAGCTTCATAAAGACACAAAGACCTCTGAGGGGACTTCCCTTGTATGGCAACTATACCCCTCCTGTTCCTTCTTTAGGACAGGAAGTAAAGGGGAAATCTATCTAAGATATGGAGAGGGCGACGACTTCTACTCTCTCCTAATCCAAGATGAGGGTAAAGTACAATTGACTTTCTGCTGCTTTCCTGTTGACTTGGCAGACATTAAGGGATAAGTACAGACAAAGCTTGTTTGGCTGTGCTATTCCTATGGCTCACGGGAGTGCAGTTCATTCTACGCTCCTGTGACCAGTGTTCAGCAAGCGGTGGACTGAAGCCCACTGTCGGCTGACATTGGAGCCAGTCCAGGCTGCGGAAAGATTGACAATATTGGTCGGGATCCACACACTACCCTGGACCAGCACCCGGCTCAGCCTCTCAGCGAGGCACTCCAGTAGTAGAGGGGTTGTTGAGCGGACAGCAGTTGCTAGGGGTTCCATGAGCAGCTTCTGCCACAAAGTTGGAGACCATTGTTAATGGCTACTTTGTCTATCTGTAAGATCTTTCTTTGCATAGTGAATAAATAAAAAAACGCCTGAAGGCTTTAGAACCACTCGAAGACCCCTTTCACACTGAGGGCGTATTGCAGGCGCTATAGCATTAAAAATAGCACCTGCAATCTGCCCTCAAACAGGGCTTTCACACTAGAGCATTGCGCTAGCAGGACGGTGAAAAAGTCCTGCTAGCCGCATCTTTGGAGCGGCGTGTTTACCGCTCCTCCACCGCTGCTGTGTATTGAAATAAATGTGACAGTGCATTGCGGTCGGTTTTAACACTTTCTCTGCCACTAGCGGGGGGGGGGGGTAAAACTGCCTCGCTAGCGGCTGAAATGCGCCACAAATCGATCCATAGCATCAGCGGTAAAAATAGTGCCGTTTTACCGCCGACGCTATGGGCTGCTCAGTGTGAAAGAGGTCTAAGGGGGGCTGGATTCTTAATGAGCGTTATTCACTGTGGGCTATAGTAATTGGTAGAGGGCTCCCTAGGCCGGTTTTAAGTGCTTCCCTATGGTAAGCACGGTGGCAAAAAGCTGGATCTTGGTAACACACATGCATCTCTGGACAGGCAGTGTTCGCTTGGACCCAGCACAAAGACTGAGCTGACAAAAACGGCTTTTAGTCCTAAGGCCTCAGATGGTGGGACTGGCTTCGGATCACTAGATGGCTGTGACAGCCGATCGGTGGTCATGTGATCACCAATCGTTCCTCCAAACCCCCCCCCCCCCAGGTGTTAAGTCCTTTTAAAGAGGACACCAGAGCAGATAGGAAGGGCTTGAGGGGAGTCCTTGGACTTAACTTAGTGTTATTCTGGGTTCAGAGAATTGTGGATTTCCCCTGCATTCAGTTTGAATGTCAGGAGATTGACCGGTTCACAGCGCCTTCGGTGCGAATTGCACAGGAGTCCTGTGCATTTTTTGGTCCATTCCAGGTCCGAATTCAGACCAAAATTTGGTCTGAAATCGGACCTGAAACAGTGAATGGAGACTGACCCCTGCTGTGAGCTGCTGTAATCATTAGTGTGAACTTTTAGAGTTTTGTTACTAATTCATTTTTTTTTCTCTTTCCCTCCCCCCCTACCTTTTTTAGATGCCCTCAGCCACAAGCAGCAAGGCTGTGCCGGGCTCCGGCGAGGCACCAAGCGGTGCTGGGATGGTACAGAGTGAGGCCATGAAACAGATCCTAGGGGTCCTTGATAAGAAGCTGCGGAACCTTGAAAAGAAAAAGGTTTGTACTTCCGTTTTGAAACCGAGGAATGATAAACATTTGGCTGTTAAAATGAAAGGAAGGACAAAGTTACAAATTTACAGGAAAGAAAAAAATGTTTTCAAGGGGTTGTAACTTGTAAAGGTACAATTTGTTTCCCTAAATACCTTCCTTTCCCTTAGTGCAGTCCTCCTTCACTTACCTCATCCTTCCATTTTTGCTTTTAACTGTCCTTATTTCTTCTGAGAAATCCTCACTTCCTGTTCTTCTGTCTGTAACTCCACACAGTAATGTGAGGCTTTCTCCCTGGTGTGGAGTGTCGTGCTCGCCCCCTCCCTTGGACTACAGGAGAGTCAGGACGCCCACTAATACACGGCTCCTTTCTCTATCTGCAACAAAAAGAGCATCCTGACTCTCCCGTAGTCCAAGGGAGGGGGCGAGCACGACACTCCACACCAGGGAGAAAGCCTCGCATTACTGTGTGGAGTTACAGACAAAACAGGAAGTGAGGATTTCTCAGAAGAAATAAGGACATTTAAAGGCTAAATGGAAGGATGAGGTAAGTGAAGGAGGTAAAGGAAGCTATTTAGGGGGAAAAAATTGTGCCTTTATAACCCCTTTAATCTGGAATGTAAGAAGGTTGTGTTGTTGCTCTGTGTGTTGTCTCCCCACCGGCTGAACTGACGGCAGTCATCCACTTTCACTGGAAGTTTCTGGGTCTGTTGGCACATTATTCATCATGCAGGCCAAGTAACATGATCCTGTCATGAGGCTCTGAAACGTACCTGCTGTGCGGTGGCTCTGCATTTCCGTGTTGGTTGTGTGTATGTTTGCTCTTTAAACCTGTCGGGTAGCACGCTTGTCACTGCTGTTGTCCTCCTCCACACCTTGTGTTTTCCCAGGTTATAGCATTGCCTCGGGTAATAACTGTCACCCTGTGATTTTTCTGGTGCTTGAAATGAAAGGAGCGTACTTTATTCTCTTTGCTGTAGCCCATTCTACGTAAACTTTTTTACAAATTGAAAACTTTTTGCTGGGAGGGGGGCGCGGGGGTTGGCTTAACTGCCATGTTTACAAAACGCGTGGTTGCTGTTGTGCACCTACTTTGTCCTGCATGATCCAACAGGCCCTTCCTGCATTGAGGAGATGAATGAGCAATTATATCGCTGCCGTGTTTTTACAGGACAATAGATCTCGTATGAGTGTCTTTTGGAGCTCCTGCAGATATGAAAATAAAACGAGACATGAAAACGAGGTTCTAGTAGTTGACTTTTAAACACGTGGCTCAGGAAGTGTCTGTGCCATTTAAAGACTGGTTAGACTTGAGCTTAATTATGTTGGGAGCATAAGGGGGGGGGGGGTGTGAAGCTTTTGCTGTTGTACATGGACTTTGCTTCAAACCTCACAGTTTCTGGTGTCCTTTTTATCAGTATGTTGTAATTTAAAGAAGTGTTGAACCCAAAAACAAATCTTCATATAGTAGCTTAAAGGGTTTGTAAAGGACATTTTACTTAATAGCTTCCTTTACCTTAATGCAGTGCTGTTTTCATGTCCTCATTGTTCGTTTTTGCTCTCAAGTTGCTGTAATTCTTCTCTGATCTCCACACTTCCTGGTTGTCTGTTTCCTGATAACCACAGTCTCTGTGGTCACAAATCAAGGAGGTGTGATTACTGTGTCTCTAACACCCCTCAGCACCAATCATTTTTGTTTTCCAAACCATCACTGTATTGGCTCTGTACATCACAGAAGCAGGAAACAACATGCAAAAACTAAACTAGAAACTACAGGTACATTATATGATTTATGTTTTATCTATTTTTAATCGTTTTTAAAAGAATCAGTTAAAGCAGAGCTCCACCCTAAAGTGGAATTCCCGCTGATCGGAACCCTCCCACCCCCACCCCCCCCGCGGTCACATTTGACACCTTTCAGGGGGGAGGGGGTGCAGGTATTTGCACCCACTTCCGGCCACAACAGTCTCGGGCAGACTGCGGGCAGGACGTCGCCTCCCGTCCTCCCCCCCCCCCCCCCCCCCCCGTTGTGCTCTGGGAACACTCGGCTCCCAGAGCACAGTGGTAGCCAATCAGCAGGCGCAGCGCAACTCGTGCATGCGCCATAGGGAACCGGGTAGTGAAGCCAGAGCGCCTCACTTCCTGGTTCCCTCACTGAGGATGGGGGGGGGGGGGGGGGGCAGCAGAGTGACGAGCTATTGCTCGTCCTCTGCTGCGGACGGTGCTGGACTCCAGGACAGGTAAGTGTCCTAATATTAAAAGTCAGCAGCTGCAGTATTTTTTTTTTTTTTTTCATGGCACATCCGCTTTAAGTATTATGTCTCTATACCCTGTAAACAGTAATTTCAGCATACTTTTTTATTTTATTTTTTATTTACAACTCCTTTAAAGGGGTTGTAAAGGTCCTTTTTTTTTCCCTCAGTGCAGTTCTCCACTTGCCTCATCCTTTTATTTTGCTTTTAAATGTCCTTATTTCTTCTGAGAAATCCTCACTTCCTGTTCTGTGTAACTCCACACAGTAATGTGAGGCTTTCTCCCTGGTGTGGAGTGTCGTGCTCGCCCCCTCCCTTGGACTGCAGGAGAGTCAGGACGCCCACTAACACACAGCCCCTTTCTCTATCTGCAACGTAGAGAGCGTCCTGACTCTCCTGTAGTGCAAGGGAGGAGGCGAGCACGACACTCCACACCAGGGAGAAAGCCTTGCATTACTGTGTGGAGTTACAGACAGAACAGGAAGTGAGGATTTCTCAGAAGAACTAAGGACATTTAAAAGCAAAATGGAAGGGTGAGGTAAGTGAAGGAGGACTGCACTGAGGTGAAGGAAGCTATTTAGGAAAAACAAATTGTACCTTTACAACCCCTTTTTTTTTTTTTTTTTTTTTTTTTTTTTTTTTAAGCAGTGTTGAACCCAAAAACAAATCTCTTATGTTTTAGCTGTGATGGCTAAAAAAAATTTTCTTCTGTTTTACATCTGGTTAATCAGTGAGCAAGTGTGTTGGGTTTTTCACAGCACAAACTCTCCAGCAGAATGCATCAGCTTGTATGAATAAGACAAACCACTAAACACTGGCAGGGGGGATTAAAATGATCGGCTTTTATTCGTGCAAAACCTGTAAACTATAAAAAAGGGGGGGGGGGGGGGCTGCTGTAACTTTTTGATAAAGCTTCCATTTGCTAGTATATCTAAAACTTGGTAGTTTGAAGTCGGTTATCCATGGGAATGAGGTGTCATATGGTGTCAGACCGTTAAAGGCGTAAGGAAGGCCCTTACAACACATACTATGGACATAATACAACTTGGACTTTAGATATCCCTCCACACAGTGACAAGCAAAATACATGAAGTACAGCCTGACATCGTTTGGCTGTCCTTCTCCTGTGGCTCACAGGAGTGCAGTTCCTTCAGGACTCCTGTGACTCGTTTCAGTTGACAGCAGGCTGAAGCCCTCTATTGGCTG
Source organism: Rana temporaria (assembly GCF_905171775.1). Classification (NCBI taxonomy): domain Eukaryota; kingdom Metazoa; phylum Chordata; class Amphibia; order Anura; family Ranidae; genus Rana; species Rana temporaria. The sequence continues at coordinate 19,230,499 of NC_053499.1, read as the reverse complement.
ATGTCACAGAGCCGGTCCAGGCTCAGGGATCATATGGTCGGGATCCACCCAAAACCCTGGACCAGCACATTGCTCGGCCTCTCGGCAAACCACGGACAACCTGAGCCACAGCCCAGCGCTCCAGTGAGGAGGGGTGGGGGGTTGATCCTTGTGGGTCCTCAATATGGGGGGAGGGGACACTTGTGGTTTAGCGCGTGTGGGGTTTGATCCTTAATATGGGGGGGGGGGTGACACTTGTGGTTTAGCATTGATGGGGGTTTGATCCTTGTGGGTCATCAATATGGGGACAACAGAATGACACCTGTGGTTCAGCATTGTGGGGGGTCCCTAATATGAGGGGACGACAGAATGACACTTGTGGTTCAGCATTGTGTGTGGGGGGGTCCCCAATATGAGGGAGGACGACAGAATGACACTTGTGGTTCAGCATTGTGAGGGGGGGGGGTCCCCAATATGAGGGGACGACAGAATGACACTTGTGGTTCAGCATTGTGTGTGGGGGGGGGGTCCCCAATATGAGGGAGGACGACAGAATGACACTTGTGGTTCAGCATTGTGTGTGGGGGGTCCCCAATATGAGAGGGAGGACGGCAGAATGACACTTGGGGTTCAGTATTGTGTGTGGGGGGTCCCCAATATGAGAGGGAGGACGGCAGAATGACACTTGGGGTTCAGCATTGTGTGGGGGGTCCCTAATATGAGGGAGGACAGAATGACTTGTGGTTCAGCATTGTGTGGGGGGTCCCCAATATCAGGGAGGACAACAGAATGACACTTGTGGTTCAGCATTGTGTGGGGGGTCCCCAATATCAGGGAGGACAACAGAAGTGACCCTTGGGGTTCAGCATTGTGTGTGGGGGGGTCCCCAATATGAGGGAGGACGAAAGAATGACACTTGGGGTTCAGCATTGTGTGGGGGGTCCCCAATATGAGGGAGGACGACAGAATGGCACTTGTGGTTCAGCATGGGGGGGGGGGGGGGGTTTTGATCCATGTGAGCCCTCAATATGAGGGAGGGGGGGTTTGAAGGCGGACCCTTGTGATTCATCATGGGGGGGGGGTGAGATTTGATGGCTGACATCTGTGGGGGGGGACATTAATCTCAGTGACGTTTGATTGCTGGAGGGGGGGGGGATGGGCGGTTCTGACACATGCGGGCTATCAAACTCGGGATCCCGGGGAGCGGGGTGGGGGGAGAGGTGATCGGGTGGTCTGTGATCGGCTCCGGCCGTGGTCACGCCGCACTTGTCTTTTCTCGGCTCTTTGTCTCAGGCGAGCTCCGGGCTGTCGCACATGGACTAGGCCGCATCCAACATGGCGGCTCCCAGTGCCGGAAGGGGAGCGGGGCCCGGTGTCGGGGGGGGATCGCTGATGGGACAGTGGGGAGGAAGCGGATCCCGTGAACCGGACCGGGCTTTTCTCCACCACACCGGAGAGTGCCTGCCACCTACCGGCTACACTTCTCCGGGAGGGGGGAGGGATGTGGTTGGGAATGTACACAAACCTTGCTTACAATAAGGAAGTAACATTAATGTTCCCTTCCCCGTGTGTGACTATGAAGGGTTCTGTGTAATAATAAAACATTCCAATATATTGTCATTTCCTTGTGTTGGTGCCTTTCCAAGGCCCCTTCTGTCTCTCCTTTATTTGTTATACATCATTTTTGGGATGTGCCCCCAACCATAACCATTTTTTGGGGTCCACACATGACCTATGAAGGGGATTCCCCCCCCCCCATGGGCCCCTAAGGCCCCTTTCACACTGGGGCATTATTCAAGCAGTTTTCAGGCGCTTTGACGTTAAACAAAAAAGCCTGTAAAGCGCCTGAAAGAAGCCTCATCTGCAATCCCAATGTGAAAGCCAGAGTGCTTTCAGAGCCCTTTCACACTGCCAGCGCCTGAAAAACTCTGGTAAAGCACCCCTAAGACCCTAACATATTAGGGTGTTTTTGCAGTGCCTCTGTGAAAGGGCAAGGTGTTTTTACAGCGCTTTCAATACCAATGGAGAGGTTTTTTTTGTTTTTTAGCGCCCAAAAGCTGCTCCAAAGATGCTGCTTGCAGGACTCAGTGTGAAAGGGTCCGTTGAGATGCGTAGAGTGTTTTAATAGCGCAAATGTTTAACGCTAAATAACTTTAAAAATGCTTTAGTGTGAAAGGGGTCTCCGCGGCTGTCTCTGTTCCTCCCCGCAAGAACTACACACATTTATGCGAGAGAGCTTGCGTTGTGTGTAGTCCTTGCGGGCGCGCTCCCATGATACAGCGAGCGGCCATAGCTGCTCACTTTATCACTCTGCCCCGGCGCACCGCATCACTGGATGTGATTGATGGCAGTGCCAGCCAATGGCTGCGCTGCTTTAAATCAATCTTCTCTAGCCAATCAATGGCCAGGCTGAGCGGCGAAGAGTATGTCGGGACTTTCGAGGGGTCTGAAGTTTTTTTTCACCTTAATGCGTTAAGGTGAGAACTTTTTCCTTTACACCTCCTTTGAAATGCACTTCAATACAGGAGCACTCATAGGGCCCTGCTCTTTGGAGCTTACAATCTAAAGCTGGGTACACACACACACACACACACACACACACACACACACACACACACACACACACACACACACTAATAATCCCAGTCAGGTGCTGTTGGATGAACCTCACATAGTTAATACAGCAATCTCCCCTGATGAGCTGGTGTGTTTTGAAGGGGAGAGTGCTGATTGTGGTTTTCCACATCCAACAAAGACCTGACATACACACAGGCAGAATGTCGGCCAGTATTTTATTTTTATTTTTTTGTACCTGCAAATGTCTCCTGACATGATTATGGGGCTTTAGAGGGCGGGTCAAGTAAAACAAAAGGTAATCGCTGTGGGTGAGGAGCTGATGGATAAAGTAAAAGTACAGTTAGGTGTGGGCAGAATAGACTCCTCTGAAGAAGAGGCTATGTATGTATCTATAACTTGCAACTGAAAATAAATTCACCTGATCAGATACCACCTATGTTTTTTTATCCATAGTAGGGCCCAACAACAATCAATGCCCACTTTTTTTTTTTTTTTTGCCTAAATTTTCTGATCATGACCTCTGACCTTGACGCACAATGAACCTGCTCTTGTTTTTTATTTAGCACAGAGTCAGGAAAAGTGTGTTCAAGTGTATCTTTCTGTCCATTCAAGAGATCAAAAAAATACAGGGGTGGCCTGAACAGTGAGTGATCAGAGGCTCCTTTGTGTTGGGTTGTCACCAGAACATTGGAACCCCTGTCAAGTTTTATGGCTGGCTGTGTCCTGTGACAATCTTCAGTAAACTGAGTGGGGGAGGTTTGTCGGTAGAACAGGTGAGGGGGAAAAATCTTCCAGCGGGGACACTTGTTTTGGTGATGGTGGTCTATCCTAGGTGGGAGTTTTTTACACTTATTTTGGCAAGAAATTGCGCAGTGGGTGAGATTTACTTAAACTGCAGAGTGCAAAATCTGGTGCAGCTCTGAATATAAACCAATCGGCTTCTAGTGGGTGTTTTTTTTTTTTTTTTTTTTTAGCAAAGTTTAATTGAACAAGCTGAATTTAGAAGCTTATTGGCTACCATGCACAGCTGCACCAGATTGTGTGCTCTCCAGTTTTTGTAAACAAGCCCCCAAATCTCTCAAGGAGCAAGCTTTTGCAGATGGTTACTTATGGTCTATATATCATAGGCTGTCTGGTGGTTAACAAGGGAAGCGCATAGCAGGCTGACAATGCTGCTAGTTGTGAGGCCGTGGCTTAGTGCTGTCAGCCTTAAACAGGAAGTGATGTTATTGCTGAGGATGTGCAGGAAAGAAACTGACGGGTTCATAAATGTTGCTTAAAGCTGAACTCTGGACACAATTTTTTAAATTTTTTTGTTAAAATTTTCTGTATAAAAGTGCTTTTAATAAATTTGTACTTTAAGGGCTGTTTCACACCATGCCCAAATCTGAATTGCACAGGAATGTGCTGTGTTCCTGTGCAAAAATTGCTTGCAAAACGCACTACTTTTGCATCTACATTGGGTATCAACATTTGACAGCCCAAGCGCAGGTTGCAAATGCAGTGCACTAGCCCACCCCAGATGGCATAGTACTTTTTGTACCCTGCAGTGTGTGTGTGTGTTAAAGCTGTGCATGCTCCTATGGTATGACATGATTTCAGCCCATTCAAAATGTACTGAAACTGCACCACCCAGGAACGCACAGCACGTTCCCAGATGCAGGCGTAGTGTGGACCGGCCCTAAAGGCATATGTGTTCAGACGGTATGCGTCCCCATCTTTAGCTGGTTTAATTCCTCCTGTCCCCTCCACAGCCCCTGTCAGGACCAGTGGCTTTCTGGCTGCTGTGCCTTCAGCTGCTATTGTTGTGGCTTCCCCTGCTGTAGTCTATTTAGTGGCGGGGGTGTATTTATGGTCCCCAATCCCCCCCCCCCCCCGTGGGCAGCCTGGCTCCTGGTTTGAATTGTCACTGTAATCATGTTTGACAGCCACAGGACTCTTGGTCTGTTCTCTCCTCGACATGCTGGGAACTTTCACTGGCCCTCGACTTCCTCCAAGTCCTTCTTTTCCCTTTGCTTTATGGGATATGTAGCTTTATCTCCCCATGTGACTGAGGTGATATATATATATATATATTCATATTTTTTTTTTTTTTTTTTTTGTCTGGTCACGTGATTCAGCCTCTTTGGCTCCTTTTACTACTGGCGCAGTGTTTACTTTTTTGGTGGCCCCGATTGGACCACCAATTGTCGTCAATGGGGCGGCACTTTATTTTTCATACAGGATATGTGGTAGAAAGTTTTTATTTTTTGTGAGCCTTTTCTTACACTTGAATGTCTTTGCTTGCAAAACGTGTGTGTGGTGTGTTTTAAGATGTGTTACTTGGAAATGGGGCTTTTTAAAGATGTAGAACAGGAGATAATAATAATTCTAATACACTATTTATATAGTGCCAACAGTTTACACATACACACATTTCCATATAGGAGGGTCCGGCTCGTAGACCTTGCATTCTAAAGGGAGGGGGTGGTGGTGGTGGTATAAAAAGGTAATGGCTGCAGAGAATGATTTAATGGGGGTGTGCAATCCTTTAAAGTGAGGTGGGTAATGGCTTATCCCATTAGCTAATTCATTTTTTTAGAATTCCTTTTGCCCCTAAAGCCTTCCATATATCTTTTGAAGGTAGGTCAGGATCATAACTCTAGTAATTGCATTGCTAATGACTTTCTTGACACTCATTCTTTTTGCAGGGCAAGTTGGACGACTACCAGGACAGAATGAACAAAGGAGAGCGACTGAATCAGGACCAACTGGTAATTTTCTTTGATCCTGATTGGTGTACTTGATTAAGTGTTGGTGTGTCACTGCTCCAAGCCCTCAATGATCCACCACCTCTACAACTCCAGGTGTGACTAGGAGCTCCTAAATGAAGCCCACATTGGATGAAATGTGTTAAAGGGTGGGACTGCTGTGTACAGGTTAATTCAAGCTTTTTGAGGCTTGATATTGTCAGTGTGAGACTGATTTTATTTTCTGCCTTGTGTTGGTGTGCATAAAACAGAACTAAACTGAACACCACAAACTGAAAATACTGTTTAAGTCTTTTATATTCAAACCAAACTCGCACATCCATCACTTTGAAAAACACCCCCTAGCATTTCTAACTAATGGCCATCTTGAGTGAAGGCAGATTATTCATGTAGCCTTTACTTCTGGTGTCCAGCTGCCCTTGGGACAGGTCTGCATGCAGGAGGGAGTTGTGCTTGGCTAAGAGCCCCTCCTGGAGACTCCTGGGATGTATATTTTACCTAGGCCGGGAAAAAGGAGGCAACTGAAAAAATGTTGGCTACAGTTTAAAGCAAGTATTATGATCTTCTTGCCTAATTACTAATGCTAGCAGCATAAGGTTTAAAGTAGTAGTAAACAGCAGTTGAAGGGGGTGGGGGAAATCCCTTGCAAGACAATGTCGGCATGTGCTAGTAGTATCACATACTAGCGCATTATGAGACTTCTCTCAAAATAAAGTCTTCCATTGCTGCACTGTCACTGCTGTGAAAGGGCTTCAATCTTACCTGGTCTTCCTCCTGGTTTCTCAGCCTCCGGCTGCATGAGTGGCTGGGCGGTGCAATGACATTACTCCCACATGGGAGCCGCTGTTTATGGCACAAGCTCTTAAGGTCCACCATTGTATGCTGGACCTTCAGAGCACATGCACCAGTGACCTCACTGGCTGCATGCACTCTGAATACTGGATCTCCTAAACAATGCAAGTGGGTGTAAGTTTACTACTTTAAAAATAGGTGGTACTGATTGAGTTTAGTTCATCCTTCAAGGATATGTTCTCCTAGTAACATGTTATGAATGCAGCAGACAGATTTCTCTAAATAGGGCTAGTTTAAGCTGAATTTGTGTAAGGTACTGTCACCGTTTCCTCTACTTGTGTTTTTTTGGGATGTCACAATCTACATTCTTTTCTGCTTTCTTTGATTTTAGGATGCGGTGTCAAAACATGTGGAGGTTTCAGCCAGCATGGAGTTTGCTCGAGAACTGCAGAAAAGTTTCATGGCATTGGGCCAAGATGTAAGATGTGTTTTTATTTCTTAAATTTATTCAGTACCCTCTTGGTAATGTGTTTTTTCCCAAAACAAAGCCTGCAACCATCATTGGTATCAATGCTAGAAAATGGCCATTGTCGGTGAGAGGAATGGTGTCCCAAGGCCCAGATAAAGGCATTCAAAGGGCTGCAGTGTGGAGGTCTCAGCTCAAAGATATCACCAATCATTAGGATCTTATAAGCAGCAACCTTTTGCATTTTTTTTTTTTTTTTTTTTTTTAAGAGCGTGTACAGCATTGTTTACTGTGCACATGCTCTTCTAGTGAGGCAGCTGTGTTTTTACATTCTGGGTGCAGTGTACTGCTTGGGACATGTGTCCACATTTTTTCTTCTGTACAGTTCAACAATGCTGGAGCTGGGTTAGACCACAGCTCACCACTTGACCTCTTGTGGCATTGTTTTCAGTTAGATGGCTTTCAGAATGTCTTGGACAAGTTTAAAAAGACTTTGAATGCTTCATTGTGAACTCCTACATTTTTTTCAGATCCAAAAGAGCATGAAAAAGGCAGCTCGTCGAGAACAGCTCATGCGTGAAGAAGCTGAACAGAAACGTTTAAAAACAGCACTAGAGCTACAGTTTGGCTTGGATAAACTTGGTGATGAAGAAGTACGCAATGACTTGAAACAAGGCTTAAATGGGGTTCCTGTGGTATCGGAAGAAGAGCTTGCTTTATTGGATGAGTTTTATAAACTGGTGGAACCAGAACGAGATCCATCTGTAAGGTATATGGTGTGTCTCTTTACTATAATTGGTGAGGGTATGCATTAAATTAATCTTGAGTCAGCATTCACATTATTCAAATTTTATATATATATATATATATATATATATATATATATATAATCACACACACTCTCAGAAAACTGCATTGTTGAGGATTCATCTTAATTTTGCATTCTACCTCCACAGACATAAGCACTTTGAAGGTCAGACGCTGTCTAAACAGGAATGAGTGTTGGAAACTTACTCCACATGGTTACCCCTTTTGGAGTGTGTGTGTGATTAGTCTCACACTTGCTATTCTTAAAATTGTGTTTTTTGCCAGTTAAGTTCACCTTTGAAAACATGTCGCATATTCAATTTGTCTTGAGGGTGTAACATGTTTCCACTGTAGCAGCTGCTTCTTTCTGCCCTCTCCCTGTGACAGCAGTATAGGGAGAAGTTCCCTATACTGGCTGTCACTAGCTCCGCCCACACAACAGCATAATTCACACAGATCTGTGAACAAATTGACTACATGTATTGACATCTTTTGAGGATGTCTGCTTTTAGTTCTCAATTAACTACCACAGTGCTGTGGTAGTTTTAATCTTCCTGTCAGTGTAAAACTGCCTGGCTGTACGATGTATAGGCAGGTGGCTTACACTTCTGTTTTTGGCATCAGCTGATAGCTGGTGCAAGGCTTTCCAGCCCCCCCCCCAGAAATAATAGCAAATGCATATTTACTGTTTTTTGGTTAGCTTATGCTTTTTAAACAACTTTAGCTGCTATAGAATCTCCCTGTTGGTTCTCCTCCTGTGGCATGCAAACTAAGCTGTGTTCTCAGCTTGGTTTACTTTGCTGGCCCACCCCTTTGTGCCAGGAAGATCTGTGCATACATAGGAGTTATCATCCTGCACTGGCCAGCCAAGATGTGCTGGGAGAAGATGCCAGTGATGGACCCCTTGCACACTTGAGACCATTGTGGGACGACATGACTGTTGTGCCTTAATTCCGCTTTAATATAGTTATGAGTAAGTGGAGTCCATCAGCAGTGTGTCACGTTTGAGTAATTTAATGTTTAATTGTTCTTGCAGGTTGAATGAGCAATATGAACAGGCCTCCATTCACCTCTTCGATGTCTTGGAAGGAAGAGACAAGTCTGTGTGCGGAACCACATGTAAGCCTTTTGCCAATGAAACTTTTTGCTATGCGTCTGGTTTACTTCCCCCTAAAATTACCTTCGTCGCTGAGCTGGCTTGTGCATTTGCCTTAGTGCAACTTTAATCATTAAAGTGCTATCCATAGAATAGTTATGTGCCAGCTGTCTGCAGTTGGGTAGCTCTGCCTTTTCTGGCACCACCTTAGTCAGCAGTGACCTGGGATCTATGCCAGCCTCTGCTCCCTCAGCAGTATTGTTGCTGATGCAGTATCCCCTCTTTCTAGAAATCCAATGGAATAGTAAAATCTGACTTGTTGCAATTCTAGAAGAGAACAGGACCACTTATTAAAAAAATAAAATAAAAAAAAATCCCTTTTAGTGAGAATGTGGGGGCTTTTTTTTTTTTTTTTTTTTTTTCATGTGGCCAAACGTCACACAAATATTTAAGGAAAACAAGCTATTGAAAGTTGGTGTGTTTTTCAGGGGGAAAAAAAAATTGGTTATCCATGCATTTTGTTCAAATAATGCTCCCCAAATACAAAGCGAGGGGGACAAGAGCCTACTATGAATACAGCAAAACTTTATAAAAGCATCAATTTTATAAGAGCAAGTTGAACATGGAGGTCCTTTGTTGGCATAAAAGAATCTTTGGGCAGTCGCAACATTATCGTACAATCCATACTTCCTGGTGTCCTAATGCCTCTGATCTAACTGGCAGATATGAGAAGGAGGCCTGGTGTAAAAAAACAGCCACAGCCTTCACTGTTCAGCCAAGGCTTACTGGAGCTCAACAAGATGGGAAGAAAGCACATGAAAAACAATGTGGGCCACTTCCCACTTTGTTTCTTGTGCTTTCTTCCCATCTTGTTGAGCTCCAGTAAGCCTTGGCTGAACAGGGGGGACCCTAGGGGTTTGGGGCTGGACCACTTGGAACCTCACAATTCTAGAAATCGGCAGGCGACTTTTGAAGCCAAGAAGTGGCGTTTTCTAGGACTGCAGTATGGTTTTTGTCACCATAAAAATATAAGTAATTGGAGTGCGTTCCCGCTGGGTAACATCAGTGATAGGTTTATGTAGAAGTGCTTCCCATGAAGCTTTCAGTAAATTCACATGATTTGTATTGACCAATGTGTATAACCTCCAGACCTTTGAATAGGTCCACCATATGTTTCATGCCGCCAAAAACCGACATGGCCTCAAACTGTTGGACTGACATGATGGTAGACATTTTGTGATCCTAGCTGGTGTAAAGTACCAATGGGACATTTTTAAAGGTTTTTCGGGTCTCGCCGGCAGTGGACAATAGTGGGTATTCATGTTTTGGTAAGGGAAAAATAATAATGGTGTATTTTGTAGATATTGAAAGCATTCCAATTCAGGGATTTCATGTGAGTCCTGTAAGTGCTTATGGTTAGAGGTATCTGTTTGTACCAACAAAGAACCAATCATATTCGGACCCTTATGTTTCCACTGTTGGAAACTATGGGGTTGTCTCAACCCAGGTGGGAAGAGAGCGCAGCAAAGTTAAGAGGGAGGTGAGGATTTCAGGCGAGCAGAATATTTTGCAGGATCCCAGACCGAGAGTATGGGCCAAAATCAGGTTTATAAGTTTAGGGCGGTGTATGGGAGGAATTGGGTCAATATCCAAGACTTCTTTTTTTTTTTTTTTTTTTTTACATTTAAACACCAGAATCTTGGTATCAACATCTTGTACTACAGCTGCAGGCTAGGAAAGGGGGGGAGGGGGGTTGTTTAAACATGCCAGGCCCATCACTATTCTTTCAGTCATGTGACTATAGTCTGTGATTAACATCCATTCCTAAAGCTTTGGCTCCTTTCACATGTACGGATCCCATGAGGATCCGTACATGTGTCTTCTGCTTGCTCCGTTGATCACCGCTGAGCTGGCCGATGACAGGGCGGTCCCTGCACAGTGGACCGCCCTGTTGGATCTCCGCTCTCGCCTATTGGGGGGGATCGGATAAACATGGACCGTCCGTCTGTGTTCACCCCATCCGATCCGCAGACTGATGGAAAAATAGGATTTTCCTCCGTCTGCAATATCGGACCATAGCGGGGATGTTCATCCGCCAACACCCGCTATCCCATAGGGATACATGTAGTTAATTCGAAAACGGATGGATGAAATGCTGACATGCTGTCCACACGTGTGGAAGGGCCCTTAGGATCTTTACTTTACCTTGTGACTGTGATCGTCATCTCATTGGCCTCTGCTTGAGAACTGAAACAGCACAATGAATGTTATAGTACTTTCTACACTTGTGGTAACTAGTGGGAGTCTGAACATGCCCTCCTAGATAGGTTAAAAAATTGTGTGCATCATTCTGTACTAAACAAACTATGTCACGATGTGCTGGTGGTTCGTGTGCCTTAAACTGTACTGTTTGTTTTTGGTTGTTTGTAGATAAAGCTTTGCGGGAAATACTGGATCGCATCCTCCAGAGTGGGTATTTTGACAATGCAAAGAATCACCAGAATGGACTGTGTGAGGAGGAGGAACCCCTCGCAGCGCCGCCTGCAGAAGAACAAGCACCCGAGCTTGGTAATTGTGATGTTGCCTTACCATAAATTCCAACCTTTGCTGCCAAGTCCCAATTGTTGGTTTGTTTCTCTGTACGGCGAGCTATGGTTTATATAAAGCCAGGTGCACGCATTGGTGGTCATAAGAACCTGGAGATGTTATGTCAGATTTTTCTGCTGCATTTAGCTTCATTAAAAGACTGCAGTTGTAATTCTGTGCAGGAGTGTTTTATTTTCTTCTGTATTGTTTAAAAAAATAAATTTTTGAAGGCGTTTGGCTGCTTTTCCTTTTTGGGTGAAACTTCTCTGCACTAGAAGCTGCTGCTTGCTAAGCCTACTGTCCGAAGCTGGCCATAGACTGCTTGAATTTTGATTGATTACTGCTGAAATTTGAGCTGTGTGTGACATACAAGCACTCATCTCAAAGTACTTTATCCACACGGCTCTGGAAGATTTTACACCTTTAATGACAGGCCATTTTTTGTGATGCGGCACTGCATTGCTTTGACAATTGTGTAGTCGCGCAGCTCTGTACCCAAATGCGCCCCCCCCCCCCTCAAATAGAGCTTTCTTTTGGTGGGATTTGATCATTTCTGCGGTTTTTATTTTTGCTATAAACAAAAGAACGACCTATTTTGAAAACCTATTATAGCAGAAAGAAAAAAAATATATTCATCAATTTGGGTTAATTTGTAATCTGCTACATATTTTTGGTAAAAAAGGGTCCCAAAAACTTATTGATTTGTGCGAAAGTGTTTGTAGACACTATAACAATGGGACATAGTGGTGTGTGGGTGTGTCCTGCGGCAGACATATCTGACTTGGTGTCGCTGATACCCCAAAAAGTGTCACTAATACAATGATCATTGCTTAAAGGGCACTGTGTGAATGACACTGGCAGGGAAGGGGTTATTGGGAGCAATCAAAGGGTTACCTGTGCTCCGTGGGTGTTTTTTCCCTTTTTTTTTTTTTTTTTTTTCCCCCCCTTTCTCTCTTGCTGTGTGGGACAGATGCACTCAAGGGGGGGATCCTGCTGCATTAAATGTATGTGGGGTGGTCCTGTAAAGTAACTAATCCTTTACAACCACTTTTACCTAGAGGTAAGCCTAGATTAATGTGATTTAAGGCTTGCCTGTAGGGGCTCGAAATATCTCCTAAACCTCCACGGGTTTAGGAGATGGTTACAAAAATGATGGGCGCTGATGTTTACGGTGCACTTTGACAATGGTGATCGCGCAGTGACTGGCGGCCCCCCATGCGCGGGAATGACGTCGTCATGGCTCCGACCAGTCGGTGCTGGCGCCGTGGTACCCAAACGTATCTCCTGGGAGAGGCTGCCTGAGTGGTGTACGAGGACGGCTACTTCGATCTGGTGAGTGTTGCATAATGAGCTACTATGCCATGCATAGTAGCTCATTATGCCTTTTATCTTGCAGGTCCTGTTTGCTTTTACAAAAGTGGGTTTACAACCACTACTTTAAGTGGTTAACGACTGAACCAGTTGGAAAACTTTCAATCGGCCAAACAGTTGCTGCCTCCTGTGACATGAAATTGTGGTTTGTCAGTGTGACAGTATTCCTGCTGGTGTGGCTGCTGAATAAGAGCTGGCAGTTCTACATCCACACAATTTGGCAACAATGGGGGGCATTCACTTTGCAGGTGGCAGGTAGGAGTCATTGGTGGAGATGCTCCAGAAGGCGCACACTAGAAGTGACAATTTTTAGAGCAGGATTGCCACCCTGTCTAATGGGGTAAAAATCTGTAAGTACCCTGATGAAGATTGCCTGCTTGTATTTACTTTGAACCATATCTGAAACTTGTTTAAAATTGCACTTGTGTGCAGACTACCTTTGGTTAGTTATGTAATTGTATGTCTGTCTCATTTCTAGAACCCGAAGCTGTGGAAGAATATACTGAGCCCAGTGAAGTGGAGTCCACCGAGGTAAGGCCTTAAAGCTCAAGATCTTGCTGGGTTTCTGGAGTGGCCCACTTCTGCTGATGTAGATCATTACACTGCATCCGGTGTTCTCAGCACTCTGAGAGATTAATGCTTTGTGCAGCTGCTTACATGGAAAGGATTTTCTATTTGGCATTCATTGCTCTCTAAAGCTGGCGGTGTAATGCATTAAGATCTGGTCTATGAAATATAGATTTCTGAAATTTATGGGTTTGCTCTGCATTCCTTTCTGGAACATTTGTATTTTGCAATGTAATGCAAGTTTTTAGTAAAAACGTCTGATAAATACAGTTACTAGCTTAGCTGTCCATGTAACAAACTCGGTAGCACATGAGAAATGCTGTTGGTGGGGGCTCTTTAAGTTCCAGCATTCATAACTGTCTGCAACATGTGGGCAAAACTAAAATGTAAAACCTGGGTGTCATTGCCACTCTGCAGCAGGTTTGATAAAGGGATGGAGCTCTGCTCTTGTAATGTAATAGAGCCTCCCCTTCTCGGGTACATGCAAGCTGCCTTTTGGCATTATGGTAATGAGGGGGAGCAAGACAAGCCTCTAGTGCAGGGATATGCAATTAGCGGACCTCCAGCTGTTACAAAACTACAAGTCCCATGAGGCATAGCAAGACTGACAGCCACAAGCATGACACCCAGAGGCATGATGGGACTTGTAGTTTTGCAACAGCTGGAGGTCTGCTAATTGCATATCCCTGCTCTAGTACCATGTACTGCATATTGGAATAATTATTTTTTATTGTTCCCCCCCCCCCCCCCCCCCCCCCAACTAGGTGCCTTCATGTTTCTTCAGGGGTGCCTTGGCAAAGTGCCTAAAAATTGCAGACAAGCCATTGGGTCAATCAAGCCGGCCTTTTTACAAAAGTCACAGGTTTTCACTGTGCACCATTCTAACTGCTGGCGTCCCAACAACTAACATCTTCGGTTGGAGGACGTTGGGCAATTGGTGTGTTGTGTGGTGGTCTCTTGTCGCTCTCCAGCACTGAGGACACATAAGCTGAGTGGTAGATAAGCGAAACACTAGATTATTCCGGTCTGCGAAGGTGTTTTTGCTTAATAATAAATCGCCTCTAACATTGGTGTCCCTTTGTGTGTTGATGTTGCTGCATTATGAGAAACTATATTTTTTTTTTTTTTTTTTTTTTTTTTTTTTTTTTTTTTCCCATTTTTGAATCGGGTGGCTTAAGGTGTGTGGAAATTTAATAGTGCCTTGACTGAAATAAGTTTGCTAAACGCTGGTTTAGGCCCGGTATAATGTTGGCATAATGTGTTAACAATTCTCTCAGCCAATATGCGCTGCTCTTTAGCAGATGCATGGGACTGCCATTTCTAATGGCACCTCTATGCATCTGAAAATGCAGCACGTTTGCAATTTCCCTGCGGCTATAATTTAAAAAAGTTGCAGGATCCCTTTTTCTTGCTCTTACCGCAGGTGCGGCAGCCTATTCAAATGAATAGGGTGCTGTGCTGGCACAAATGTGAGCTGAAGCAAACGCATGGGTGTGAACCTAGGTGTGTCTTTTTTTTTTTTTTGTCAGTCTATGTACAGCTACAGAATGTTGTTCCTGCCATGGTTTGGCATGGCACATTTATACTAGGATGGCAATTAACACACCTCTTTCTGCAGTTTGTAAACAGACAGTTTATGACGGAGAACACATTCAGCAGCGGAGAGAAGGAACAAGTGCAAGAATGGGCAGTAGAAACCGTTGAAGTAAGTGTGTGGTTTGTTTTTGGTGGGGAACCTGGGTGTTGGATTTGAGCTTAATTTTGTTAGTTATTTTTAAGTCCATCCAAGTCTTTTAGTACATCGGACACTGTAGAACAGCATTGCCAGCCTATCAAGTGTAGTCAGGGAGTGGTTGTAACCACTATATAAGGTAAAAAAATGTGTTAACTGGTATGAGCACCGGGGGAAATTTTAAAGGTGTCCTCCTTGGGCCCACAACTGGCTGTATCCTATGCTCAGTGTTTTATACCCACCCAAAGTCTTTAGTCTAGTCTTGTGATGCTACAGAGTTTTCCTCTTTGCTCTTCTGGCTTGTGCACTTTTCACTGATGCAGCGTATGGAGCTGACTCAGTTCATTGCTGCTTTCTGCATTGATACACTATGAATAATGGGTGCTGTGGTGAAGACATTCTGCGCTCCTATGTATTAAGCTTCTGGAGAAGAGATACTGCTGTGGATAATTCTGTTAAAGGGTAGTATACCCAGAAGGGTCTTTTAATACAAATTTAGTCTACGTTCAAGGGTAACGCTACTCATAAATAACCCCACCACCCATACTTTCAGTGAGGTGATAACCATTTTTTTTTCTTCCCTCCCCAAAGGTCGTAAACTCACTCCAGCAGCAGCAACCAACATCCCCGGCTGTCTCCGAGCCCCTATCGCTAAATGCCATTTCACAAGTCCAGCCTGATCCCATTGTACGAAGACAGAAGGTTCAGGATCTGATGGCCCAGATGCAAGGTCCATATAATTTCATGCAGGTCGGTATGAACCTTTTAATTTTGTGCTATTTAAATGTACCCTGACATATGGCCTTCTCCGTTTTTATATCTTGCTACTTGCTTTTGCAGGACTCTATGTTGGATTTTGAAAACCAACCAATAGACCCTGCAATTGTGTCTGCGCAACCTATGAATCCAGCTCAAAGCATGGAGCTGCCTCAGATGGTCTGCCCTCCAGGTTGGTAAAAGGACATTAAGATTTGAAAGCTGATTAAAAAAAAAAAAGGTAAAAGTGCAAATCCAGTCATTCCCCAACTTAAAGCTGTAGTAAACACGCCTAATTGAACCCCGAATTATAAATAAGCAATTGCATGTTTTGCAGCTTTGTGCAGCAGGGGTTCATTTAGGCTTAGTTGGGATTTGACTGGGATGCCACTTTAACGTTGGCTCTTAAACTTTATAAATTTTATTTATTTTTTTCAGTACATTCTGAGCCCCGGCTATCTCAGCCCAGCCAAGTTCCAGAGAGCACACAAGTGAGTATACTTTTAATCAACAATTTGTGCTTCATTTTGTAAAGCGCCTTTGTTCTCATGGGGGGGGGGACCTGCAAAAGATTATTCATGCTTGCTTCTTTTGGAGGGTGGCAGGCTAAGGAAACGTCCCAAAACTAAATATGAATTTCAACCAGTAAATACATCACCAGGTCACTAAATCTGGTGGTGGTCAGGACCTGTTACAGGTAGGAGGCCGCGTTGATCTCCTGGCCTCCAGGTTCAGCATCAAATGAGACCGGTTTGTCTCTGGGTGTAGGGATTCTCTACTGTAGTGGATGTTTTGTCCCCCCCGTGAGATTAGTACACTGCTGATCTATACCTTCTCTCCCCTAAAACCTCTTCCTCAGCTTTGCAGGATTGAGATGAGGGCATTCTGGTGATCTGCATATGTCCAGGTGGATGTGGTTCACTGACCCAGTAAGACTTCTCCCAGCAGACACTTTATGGTCTTTACCAGATCATTGGTATCTTCTGTCCTGAGGACTGATTTTGTCTCTCTGTGGGTTTTATTTTTTATTTTTTCCCTGACTTTCTTGGCATGGCTGTCAGTGCAAATTCTTGGATTGGCACCGGAGTCTTGATTTCTACAACGTTAAAAAGCTAACTCCGCTTAAACAAAAATGAAACTGTCAAAGAGACTGCTAGACTGCAAATGAACATGAATCAGGGTACATGCCCTGTCACTGCTGCAGGCAAATAAAGGAACGGAAATACGGTGGGTGCATTGAAGAAAATGTTTGAGTAAAAACAAAATCAATGAAATGGGGCGCCCCCCCATTGTATCTACTTTAAGGAGTGCGGCCATTCTTTTTTCATTTCTCCAATGTTAAAAGTGGAACTGTACTCGCAAGGTCTGTCATTGGACACGGTAAGATTATTTCCAGAGTTTCCACACCAGAGGTTTCTCTGGAACAAACTCGATCCTTCCTACAGCTGGGGTGTGGAACAGCATCTGCCTCTCTGCACTCTCATGTGGGTTCTCATGTAGCTCCCTCATCCATTTCTCTGATTTGGTGGAATCGGAATCTGGTTCTCTCAGGCAATCAAACTACTGTCCTAAAGATGTGAGAAATATAAATCGCGCTACCTCTAAACCCTACACATACATTCTCACTGCTAAATCAAAACATTAAAGTATAATGGCCACTAGGGTGCACTATGCACTACTTTCCATATACTGTCCTAAAGCATTGGATGTCCTCCGTTCACCCTGAAGGTGGTGTGTTGTAGCCATCACCTCTACAAGGGGTGGTGTCTGAGCTGGCAGCCTTATCCTTTTAAGAAACCTTTTGGATCAGCATAGTCAATGTTGTGATGAAGCCTGGGATTTTTTGCTCAAGGTTATTTATACCTTTCTCAGACACTGTTCTCCTGTGGATCTAGGTCACCAAAAGTCATCCAAGCCTGTGGTCTCTAAGGATAAAGTGCTTGCCTCTTTTTTTTTTTTCAGACAAACTCTACTTGATATGTGAGCAATTCCTTGCGTTTTTTTTTTTTTTTTTTTCTTAGCTGTTTAAAGGATAAGTTCACCTCTAACATGTTACACCTATTATCAGGGTGTAACATGTTATGGAAGGACCAGCCCCCACTCCCTCGGCTTTGACGGCTAGAAGGGATCTTCTCTCTCTGCTTGCTGTCGCAATAAAAACAAAAAGACAGAGTAATGACGTCACTCATTCAGTGTTCTGTGAATGGAAATGTATTAATCCCAACAGCCTTAGCGGCTGTCTGATTGTAGTTCTCAATGAATTACATGGCGCTGTGGTAGTTCATTGATTCTTCCTCTCAAAATGTATTGGCTTGCTCATGAGGAATGAGCAAGCAGATGCACTGACAGCTCTGCCGGAAATCTGCATGGCATTGGCGATCAGTTGATTGTTGGTGCAATGCTTTACAGGCTCCTCAAGGTGATTTCTCAACCAAATGTTCAAGACTTGGTTGGAGGGGTGAGTTGGCTGTGATTAAAGTAATTTAAATTGTGTATTCAGTTTGTGGTGGTCAGATGGTTAAAGTGATTATAAAGCCTAAACCTTTTTACACTAATGCATTCCTTGCAATTGGGGTAAAAATTTTGGTATCTGACTGTAGGTGTTGGCTTTTTCTCGTCAGTGTCCAATCCTGTGATTGGCAGTATGATTCAACGTTTAGATTTATCCCCCCCCTTTTTTTCCCCCCTTTCTAATCGGAAGTGTTTTTCTGCTCTTAAGGTTCCCATGGTATCTTCCACTAGTGAAGGCTTTGCTGGTTCGCCACAACTGTACCAACCTTCCCACCCCACAGAACAGAGGTCTCAGAAAGAAGCCTTGGAGCAGATCCAGGTTGGTAACATGGGAAAACTTGGTGGAAAGTTCAGACAAAACCTATTGAAAGCTAAACTTGGCCACATTCTAAACCTAATCGATCTAGCCCTGTAAATAGGTCGCTATACTTGCCTATTCTGAGTCTGGTCCACACTGAAATGTCAGCGGTGGCTTAAGTGGGTGGGAGTGC